>NC_077230.1:170132008-170382008 GCF_027887165.1 Monodelphis domestica
TTCATAATCTCTTATGTCACAATAGAATTCCATTTCAAGAATATACCACAACTTGTTCAGCCATTCTCCAATTGATCAGGACATACAATTTCCAATTCTTTGCCACCACAAAAAGAGCTGCTATAAATATTTTTGCATAGGTAGGTTATTTTCCTCTATCTTTAATCTTTTTTGGATATAGACCTACTGGTGTTATTGCTAGGTCAAAGGGAATATACAGTTTAATGGCCTTTGGGAATAATTCCAGATTGCTCTTCAGAATACTTGAAGGTTAGCAGGTACAACAGCAGGGACTGATTATAAATTCTTTAAGAGAATGGACTGTTTTTATGTTTCCTCTCATCCTTAACACTTCGCACTGTGCCTAAAATATAGTAGGTGCTTTATAAATTGAGTTTTCATTATAAATAATACAGGTATAGACCCTCTATCTGTCTTTTTTTTAACTCTTACTTTCTGTCAGTATCAGTTGAAAGACTGAAAAGCTTCAAGGGGTAGGCAACTGAGGGTTCAGTGACTCAACCAGGATCAAACACTTAGGAAGTATATGATGCAAGATTTCAACCCAACTCCTTACAACTTCAGGCTGTGCACTTTATCCACTGTGCTGCCTAACTGCCACCGGTACCCTAGATCTGTCATTTCATCAGCCTAGGAATCTCTTGGATGATCAACATCCTTTGACCAATTGATTCAGATTAGCACCTTCTCCTCATTTTATAGTTTTAGGCAATATGGAATTGTCCAGGGGACTAAAATTTTTCTGACTTTTCAGTCACAAATCCAGTATGGACTATGGAAGCAGGACTCAAACTAAAGATTTAGTTTTTATGAGGGCTGCTATTTGTCTGGCAGGCTTCACTGCCTCTTTATAAACCCAATTTGCTCCTTTTATATTTTAAAAAGCATTTTTTTTTTCTGGCGGCAGCTGTGTGACTTGGTAGATTGAGAACCAGGTCTAGGGATGGGAAATTCTAGGTTCAAATCTGGCCTTAGACACTTCCTAACTGTGTGATCTGGGGCAAGTCACTTAACCCCCATTACTGCTAACCCTTACTGCTCTTCTGCCTCAGAATGAATACACAGTATTGATACTAAGACAAAAGGTAAGGGTTTTTTTAAACACCCTATTTTTATTTGTTATATACAAATATATGGATATGGGTAGGATCTATAATTTCCTCAGATTAAGCAACTCTGAAAAAAAAACACCTCTATATCCACACATACTGAAACTACTCAGGAGATAAGTACAAAATAGTTATCTGAGAAATATAGAATTATATGGTTTACTCAAGATCACACATAAAAGGCAGAATTTTAAAGAGTACTCACTCTGGAATCGAAGGTTTTAGATTCAACTCTCACCTCTGATGCTTACTACCAATGTAAGCTTCATCAAGTCTAGAGACCATATTGACTTCAAGCACAGCACTCATTTACTTTTATTTCATATTTTGTCCATTACTTCTATTTCATCTATCATAGTTACCTTACCATAAACATTTCCTCTAATTTGTTACATTCTGTTGTATTTTGATTATATTGTTTTTGTTATACATAATTTAATTTCAATGTATTCAAGCTTATTTATTTATATCATCTCTAATATTTTCTTTTGAATGGAGGCAAAAAAGATGCTGCTTCTCCACGGTCCTACATTCCTTTCTCTAGGCAACATCATCTGAATTGTAGTGATTTCTTTGTATCCACTTATTCTTTACAACAAGTAAACTTTTAAACCACAATACTCAGTATAGTATAGTGGATTAACGGTTGGATTTAGATACTTTTAAGATGATGTCAAATCCCATCTAGCCATATGCCGCAGATATATTGTCATATACACCATTCCACTTTCGATTCTGGAAACAGTGATGTATGCAGTATAATTGCTTTTGATAAGGGTATAATGATGGATCATCTTACATCTCTACTTCTTATTCCTGTGTATCACCAGACCATAACTCTCTTTCTTAGCCCCAATTTACTAAAAGTGTTTTCTCATCTGATTTGAATATAAATTCCTAGAAGGCATGAACAGGGGTAGACTGGTAAGTATTTATCCACTTGGTTCTTCATTAAAAAATTCACTTCCAGATTTAATCTTCATTTTTAATATATTCTCTATCACCTTCCTAATTCTAGACAATCAAGAAAATAATGAATCAAACTCTGACTTGTAGTTTGCCAGGTGATGAAGTGTAAATGGTCATGCTGAAAATTCAGCAATCAACAGGCATGGATTTTCTTACTTTTGTATTTGTAGTTCCAGCACTGAGCAAAATTTGTTATGGACAATTTATATATTCAAATACCACCCTAACAATTGTCCATGAGTTCACTCAGCTGTACTGTGTAGTTATGCTGATGAAATCCCTTATCTTATATTTATTAATCTTGTTAAAAAGAACTTAAACTACAATAGAAGCAATCTTTTTAAAAAAATGTGAAACTTCATTAAAGAAAGCTTAACATTATAATGTGCTCACTCCTAAGGGAAAACAACTTGTCACATAGATATCATTGAATTAGAATTTAATTGACTACAAACAATCCTTTTGACACTCTTTAGTTTGTTCTAAGACTATTGCCTGCAGTTCATATAACTGCAACCAGAGGGTAGTGGAAGATCTAGTATGAAATCCATTTAAGTGATAAAGAATTTTCTTCAGGTATGACCAATAGAGCCTCTAAACTAAAGGATTTTATTATTTTGGGAGTCATGCACTCTTTTGGAATCCTTCGCGAAGATTATGAATTCCTTTTTAGAATAATTTTTTTAAGGATAAAATAAAATACACAAGTTTTCAAAGGAAACCAATTACATTGAAATTCTTATCCAGAATATTAAAAAAATTACAGAGGTCCTGGACCTCAGGTTAAGAAGATCTCTCTAGGATAAACTCAAAATTAGTCACTTGTTCTCTACAGTTCATTAAAATGTATAAAGAAAGTATAACTTAAATGATGAAAATAGATAGTAGAAACATATAGAGGGGAGCAAGATTATAAAGAAAACTTAAATCCTAAAAACCTTAGTATACTTTCTCTTTATTAACAACTGTTGTCACTTGCTGTTTATCTTTGTGAAGTCTTATATTTTCTCAGAAAGGTACATTATAGATTTACTAAGAGTGTATCTTAAGACCAGAAATCTTTCTATTGCTTGAGATCAAAAGAAACTCCTAAATAATCTCTGAGCCAGAGGCTTTAGGTTTGTGCCAGAGGTTTGAGCCAGAGGTTTGTGGCTTTACACTGTTCTAGTCATGAACATTTAATCTGTTTTAATTTCATTTGTCGCTTATCCATACCTGTTTTCATGCCTGGCCTTTTATTTTTTTTTAATCTATGAGATTCTCTTCCCAGGTCAAGTTCCAGGTCAAGGAAAATCTTTCTTCATTCTTGAGTTTCCTTACTAAAATGCCAAAATTTAAGTACCAACAAGTTTTACCATGGCTCCTATATTACTTAAAGCAATTTTACTCTCTCATGAATCATTTACTACACTTGCCCTGTGACAGTAGCTTCAGGATTTCCTTTCCTTGTCTCCTGTTAATTTTCTCTAAATCTCCATGGAAATTCTTATCATTGCCCAAAAATACATTTACTATTTTGGTGATTCCTTGATTATCCCCAAATTTTCCAGTTTGCATTCCTTAAAGTACCTATGTGATGCAGTGGATAGAGTGCTGGACCTGGAATGAGGAAGATTCCTTTTCCTGAGTTCAAATCTGCCCTCAGATACTCATTAGCTGTGTGAACCTGGGCAAGTCACTTAACCCTGTATACCTTTGATTCCTCAATTATAAAATGAGCTAAAGAAGGAAATGGCAAACCACTCCAGGATCTTTGCCAAGAAATCCCCAAAGGCAGTCACAGAGAGTCAGAAATACTTAACGAAAGCTGTCAAAACTTTGATACCTTGTGAATGTTTAAAATATAACAGTATAACAAGCCATGGTTGTAGTTTATTATTTTTTAAACATTCAACTCAGTATTTCTGTTTTCCTCTATCGACATTTGCTTCATGAGAAACAAATTAGGGAATACTGCCTTTCCTAGTTTCTGAGCCAAGATTTGGGAGATATGTAATTCAATTTCTGTTCTGCCACTTACCAACTATGGGACTATAGATCAGCATTAGTGAGTCTTTTAGAGATTGTGTGTCTAAACTGCACCTTCAAGCTGCCTATGAGCCCCTGGAATTACCCCAGAGAACTGAGGAAGTGCTCGCATTGGGTTATTGGGCAGAGGGGCAAGGCAGGCAAAATATGTCCTCAGGTATGGTGGAGAGGGAAAACAGAGCAGCCCCCTTTAGCATGTCGGGGCATGTGTGCCACATCTTGACAAAGATGGTTATAAATAATAGTAATATGATGGGGAAAAATAACATGCTGCTGCTAATAATAACATTGTGTCTCTTATGTCCAGGCATTATTCTAAGCAGTTTATAATCATTTTCTAATTTTATCCTCACAACAACTCTGGGAGGCAGATGCTATTATTGTCTCCATTTTACAGATGAAAAAAATTAATGCAAATAGGTTAAATGACTTGTTCAAGGTCATATAGCTAAATATCTCTGGCTGAATTTGAAAGGAGGTCTTCCTTAATCAAAACACTGGACCCCATGTACTGCAGCATCTAACTGCCTAACATTATTATTATTATTTTTATAGTTTGAATTGCTTTAACAATTTAAGGTTTACAAAGCACTTTACATGCAACATTTCATTTGGTTTTCACAACAACCTTGTGGTTTATGTGCTGCTTTTCTTGCTCTGGAAAAAGTAATCTAATCAATGAAATTGCTTTTGGTAAAGGCATAATGCTTGACTGTTTTATACCATGATTTACAATTCATGTGAATGGAAATGTTATTTTTCTCAGTTTATAAATGTGGATGCTGAGGCCCTGAGATATTAAGAGAATTTTCTAGGGTAACACAGCTAATAAATAAGTGTCTAGAAAAGGAGTAAAACTGAAATCTGCTCTGACTCCAGGTCTAGTTCTCAGCCTATTAGGTTATGTAGTTGTTTTTGAAGTCATTTAATTTCTCAGGCTCAGGTTCTTTATACATAAAAAGAGGACACTAAACCAGATCATTTCTTTTTTTTTCTCCATCATTTCATATTTTATTTCTAGACAACAATGATGTATAAAGACAATATCCAACATTGCAAAAACATTTTGAGAACTAGATTTTCTCCCCAACACCCAAGCGATATTAAGCAATGTTATATAGATTTTGCATATGCAATCCTAGAAAACATTTATCCATATTGATCCTTCAGTGGAACTAGAAAAACACAAATTAAAAATTTAAAGAGTGAAAAAAATTTCTTTGGTCTGGATTCTGACTCCATCAGTTCTTTTTCTGTAAACAGATGAAATGTTTTATTGAGTCCTTTGGGATTGTTTTGGATCTTTGCATTATTGAGAATAGCTCAATTCACAGTTGTTCTGTATATAATATCACTAGTACAATGTGCAGTGTTCTCCTGGTTCTGCTAAATTCAGTCTGCATCAGTTCTCAAGTATAACCACGTTTTTTCTGAGGTCTTCCTCCTTCTCATTAATGATAAAACAACAGTTTTCTATTACAATCATATGTCACAATTTCCACGGCCATTTGCCAATTATTGGATTTCCTTTTACTTTCCAATTCTTTTGTAACCCCCAAAAGGGCAGCTTTAAGTGTTTTCTTTTTGCTCTTTTTTTTAATATATAGGTCATTTACCTTTTTGCTTTCTAATTCCCTTTGGACATAGTTCAAAACTGCTGCTCCAGAATGGTTGAATCAGTTCACAACAAATCAAATATTTCATTAGTATCTCAATTTTCCCACATCTCCTCCACCTTTGTCACTTTCCTTTTCTTTTGTAATAAAAAATCTAATAGATATGGCCTAGTCCCTCAGACTTATTATCATTTGCATTTCTCTAAATAAGGGTAATTACCCTCCTCCTGAGCAAAAAGCACATAAAACTTGAGCACATTCATTAGGTTTTTCTGTACTATAAATCCTCTGATATGAAGTAACAGATGATCTCTCTCTGAAAGTCTTCCAGAGGGAATCCATCTGGATATGATCTGTTCAGAAGACATTTTCTTTTACTAAACAAGCTCTGAACTCTCCATTTTAATGTCTATCTTCATTTGTGACAGAAATAAGATTTCTATCGAAAAGGAATTCTCACTTGGGAATAAGAAATGATTATTGCCTGAAGACCTTACCCACATTGATCATAAACCTAAAGTTTCTCTCTAGTGTTGATCTTCTTATGTTAAATAATCTAAAGATGATGACTGTAAGCTCAGCCTCACTCCTGAGGTTTGACTCCAGTGGGGATTTTCTGACATGAAGCAATTGTGGAGCTTTATGTGAAAGCTATCTGGCTATCTGAATTGATTACATTCATAAACTTTCTCTCTAGTGTGGATGCTGTGATGGTTAGGAAGTTCACTTCTCTTTGTGAAACCCTTTCTACACTGTTTATACTTGTAATGTTTCTCTCCAGTGTGGATTCTCTGATGTTTACAAAGACGAGAGCTACCCTCTCCTCACTGTTTACATTCATAAGGTTTCCTCACTGTTTACATTCATAAGGTTTCTCTCCAGTGTGGATTCTCTCATGTGCAGCAAGACTACTCCTCTGTGTGAAAACCTTTCCACATTGTTTAAATTCATAAGGTTTCTCTCCAGTGTGGATTATCTGATGTTTAATAAGAACTACCCACTCTGTAAATGCTTTTCCACACTGTTTACATGCATGAGGTTTCTCTCCAGTGGATGCTTTGATGCTTAGCAAGACTACTCCTCTGTGTGAAAGCCTTTTGATATTGTTTAAATGCATAAGGTTTCTCTCCAGTGTGCATTCTCTCATGTGCAATAAGATAACCCCACTTTGTAAAAGCTTTTCCACATTGTTTACATGCATAAAGTTTCTCTCCAGTGGGGATGCTTTCATGCTTAGCAAGATTACTCCTCTGTGTGAAAGCCTTTCCACATTGTTTACATTCATAAGATTTCTCTCCAGTATTGATTCTCTGATTGCAGAAAGATGGCTCCTCTGTGTGAAAGCCTTTCCATATTGTTTACATGCATAATGTTTCTCTCCAGTGTGGATTCTTTCATGTGCAATAAGATATCCCCGCTCTGTAAAAAGCTTTTCCACAGTGTTCACATGCATAAGGTTTCTCTCCTGTGTGGATTATCTCATGTGTAGCAAGACTGCCCCTCCATATGAAAGTTTTTCCACATTGCTTACAATCATAAAGTTTCTCTCCAGAATGGATAATTTGATGTGAATTACATTCAGAGTTTTGACTGAAATGTCTCCCACCTTTTTTATTCACAGAAAGTATCTCTAATCATTTATTTTTTATATGTCTAATGAGGGCTAAACTTGAACCAAAGGCCATTCCTTCTAGGTTTCCTTGATTTATGGACATTTCAGGAGGTTTCTCATGCAACTGAATAAATTCTACTTCTTGAAGAAAGCATTTGCTCTTTCCTTTTATACGCTAATAACACAGATGGCCACATACTAACACTCTCAGGTATGGCCACAGGTAGTACTGAAACAGTTTCTGATTAGGTTCCAATTTAATCTCAGATTGAAATGAAATGTTGCTCAAAATATGGACATGTGAAGTTTTTAGTCTAAATTTTGTTTGGAGAACCAATCCACCTACTGAAATATTTAACTCTCTGTAGGATTTATATTAATATCCAATACCTCAAGTATAATTTTTATAAAGTTTATTATCTGACAAAATAGAACCATATGACCAAGTTTTCTACCTGTTCAAAAAAACCCACTCTACCAAAGCAGTCACAGAAAGGAAAAAGAGACTGAAGGATAGAACTCCACTGAATTTATGTCCTGTTTATGTTAGCATGTAACAATGGGAAGAGAGTAGAGTACTGGGAATTGTAGTTTTGCTGGGAATGGTAGTTTTTAGGGAAACAGATTCAAATTATACATATCTCGGGTCACTTTCCAATATATTCATAACTAGCATATGTTCACAATCATGGGATATTATGGTCATATACTTTGTGCACATGAAATAAAGCAAAGAAGAAACTAAATTAAGTACTTCTTTATTTAGGAAATTATACCAATAATTTCCACCTGGTTATCCTCTTATTTTCTACATTTACATAAGATGTAAATCTTATAGCAAAGAAAGAGGGAAAAGCATACATACTTCCCATCTTAAAGTTATGAATTAGAAAGGAAAAGAGAAAATGTCAGGGAGGGGTTTCCACTTCCTTTTTTTGAATCATATCCAAAAAAGGGAAAACAGGTCTTTTCTCTTCTAGAGAAAATGGTAAGTCTAATTGTGGGGCCAGAGGAAGAAAGAAAAAAGGAAAAATGGTTTTCCTTTATCCTGTCATTTGGATTTTTCCCAATCTCAAACAAGAAGCACACTAAGAAACAAGATGAAGGGAGATGTAGTCACTTACTGATACCAGAATTATCAGAAATTCCTCTGCCCAGCTCTTTTTCCATGAATTGTGTCCTCAGGGCCCAAGGAAAATAATTCATAGAGAAATACAGGAAGGAAGAAAATCATGTCATATGTGGATGAGGCAGCTGGCTCCCCAAATCTAACTTCCTATATTTTCCTGAGCCAAGAAACAACATGGGCAATTTCATACATAGAATAATTAGAAGATATGGGACTGAGAGCAGGGTTAGGACTGCTTGTTGAATTCAATAGAGCTCTGGAAATAAGCAGAGAAGGGGTAGTAGGAGAATAAAACTTAGAATTAGAGGGAGCTTTGTATATCTGGGGTTAGTGAGCACTACCAGTATATCTGGGAATGGCCATATTAGGCTTTGAAATATGTATGCATATTTTGTATATGCAGATAGACAGACAGATGGACAAACAGATGGATGGAGTAATAGTAATATGAGGGCTATTTTACAAAACAAACCTAAAATTATCCATCTGCTAAGATGTGAACTATAACTAATAGAATGAGTACAAACAGTTGTGCAACCAAAATTTACAGAATCCAAAACCAGATGAAAGATTAAAATAAAGTCACGTCCATTTCATGCCATGGAATCAATATTAGGTAGAATTAGGTTTTATTTCTATTTAGGAATTAATAATTATTGAGAAACAACTAAGCAGTTGTGAATTCAGTCCAGTTACTTTTGCTATTCTTTATAAGTAAATCAGATTCAATGGTCATCAGTCACCTATAACTGTTGAAAAAAACTGAAATCAATTTAAGAATCCTGATTTAACACTATTTTATAGACTGAAAAATCTAACTTTGAATAAATATGTTATGTGCAAAAATGATATGTAGGCTTATCATTTATAAATAATTGCCAGTTACTTTATATAATTGCCATGAGTTCAAAATATCCCAAGCAAATGTAATCAGAAGGGGCCATAAAACTATACATAAGCAACATCATCTGCAATGGGGACAAACAAGAAGCCTTCCCAATAATATAAGGAGTGAAACAATTATCATTATCACCTCTGTAATTTAACATTGTACTAGAAACACTAACTGTAGCAATTAGAGAAGAAAAAGAAATTATGGCATTAAAATAGGCAATGAGGAGAACAAACTATCACTCCTTGCAGATGATGATGGTCTACTTAAAGAATCCTAGAGAATCAACTAAAAAGCTATTAAGAAATAATCTATAACTTTAGGAAAGTTGCAGGATATAAAATAAACCCACACAAGTCATCAGCATTTCTATATATCTACAACATATCTCAACAGCAAGAATTGGAAAGAGAAATTCCATTTAAAATCACCCTAGAAAATATAAGATACTTAGGAATCTATCTGCTGAGACATACACAGGAACTATTATGAACACAATACAAAACAATCTCACACATTTAAAACTAGATCTAAACAATTGGAAAAACATCTACTGTTCATGGGTATGATGAGCTAACATAATAAAAATGACAATCCTATCCAAATTAATTTATTACTTAGTATCATACACATTGAACTACCAAAAACCTCTCTTTTTTTTTTTTACTGAATTAGAAAAAAAAACATAACAAAATTCATTTGGAAGAACAAAAGATCAAGGATATCCAGGGAAATCATGAAAAAAAAAACATGAAGGAAGGAGGCCTTACAGTCTCAGATGTCAAACTGTACTATAAAGCAGTGGTTATCAAAACTATTTGGTACTGGCTAAGAGACAGAAAGGAGGATCAGTGGAATAGAATTGGGGTAAATGACCTTAGCAACAGTCTATGATAAGCCCAAAGATTCCAGATTTTGGGATCAAAATCCACTATTTGATAAAAACTGCTTGGAAAATTGGAAGACAGTATGGGAGAGATGAGGTTTGGATCAATATTGCACACCCTACATCAACATAAACACAGAATGGGTGAACGACCTGAATAGTAGTGGTAGTCTCTCGTGACCGAGAATGACAATTGTCTTTGTGCACTATCATCTATTGATGTACCCTCATGTGGCTTTGAATTCCAAAGGCTGAGGCATACAGTTTGTGGCACATGGGGTCTGGGATGCCAGTTGTTACAGGAGGTGCGGTTGTGGCCTGGTGTCTCACAACTGTACAGGAGCGAGCTGAGGACCACTGTGTTATACACTTTGAGCTTTGTTGCAGTGCTTACACCACTGTGTTGGAGGACTTTGCAGCGCAGCTGCCCAAGTGCCTGGCTGGCCTTTTGGATCCTGGCATTAATCTCCTGGTCTAGTGACCCGTTGTTGGCGCTGGTGCTGCCCAGGTACTTGAAAGTGTTGACATTAGAAAGCTGTGTGCTGTCGATTGTAATGCACGGCTGGTTAGTTGGCCTCCCTGGTGCAGGTTGGAACAGCACCTCTGTTTTGCTGATGCTGATAGTCAGGCCAAACAATTTTGTTGCTGTGGAGAACCTGTCCACAATGCTTTGAAGATGATTTTCTTGGTGGGCCATGAGAGCACAGTCATCTGCAAAGAGAGCTTCCAGGATGAGTCTCTCTGTTGTCTTTGTTTTTGCAGTCAGGCGGCGAAGGTCGAATAGTGAGCCATCCAGCCGGTATTTGATGTAGACACTCAGGTCTAGATCCATCACAGCATGTCGTAATACTTGGGTGAAGTATAGGTTGAATAGTACAGGAGCAAGGACGCAGACTTGTTTCATGCCATTGGAGATGTTGAAGTGATCGGAAGTCTCTCCACCAGATAGGACTTCCCCTGTCATGTCAACATGAAAGAGCTGGATCAGTTTGACCAATTTTGCTGGGCAACTGAGCTTGCTGAGGATCACCAACAATGTGTCCCTGTTCACTGTGTCGAACCCTTTTGTCAGGTCTATGAAAACAATGTAGAGACTTAAGTTCTGCTCAAGACATTTTTCCTGCATTTGCCTCACCATGAAGACCATGTTGATGGTACTGCGATCTGGTTGGAAGACACATTGTGATTCAGGCAGGTTCTGCTCTGAAACAGATGACAGGAGTCTGTTGAGTATAACACGGGTGAGGATCTTTCCAGCAGTGGAGAGTAGTGAGATGCCTCTTTAATTGTCACAGGCTGCTTGTGAGCCTTTGTTCTTGTATAGGGCTATGATGTAGGCATCTCTGAGTTCTGGGGGCATGTCTTCCTCTTCCCATATGCTGGTCAGCACAATGTGGAATTCCTGGAGTGCCTTTCTATTTAAGGCCTTGTACACCTCGGTTGGGATCCTGTCTTTCCGGGTGCCTTGCCTGCACTCTTTTGTTTAATGGCTTTTTGGACTTCCTCTATTGAAGGAGGGACTTCAAGTTGTTCAATGGTGCAGTTTTGGGGAATCTGGTCAAGGGTGCTTTGGTTGACTGAAGAGGGTCAGTTGAGAAGCTGACTGAAGTGTTCTTTCCACCTGTTGCTGATGCCTTTTTTATCTTTTATGAGAGTGTCACCATCAGAGGATAGCAAGAGAGTGGTGGTGGGTTTTAATGGCCCATTTAGATCAATATTGCACACTCTACATTAATATAAACACAGAATGAGTGAATGACCTGAATATAAAGATGGAAACTATAAGCAAAGCACTTGAACACAAAACGATGTACATGTCAGATCTCTGGGAAAGGAAAGACTTTAAAACTAAGCAAGAGCTAGAAAAAAATCACAAAATATAACATCAATAATTTTGATTACATCAAACTAAAAAGATTTTGTACAAACAAAACATGCAACCAAAATTAGAAGGGAAGCAACAAATTGGGAAACAATCTTCATAACAAAAATCTCTGCCAAAGATCTAATTACTCAAATTTATAAAGAGCTAAACCAATTGTACGAAACAACAGGCCATTCTCCAATGCAAATCAAGACAACTCTGATGTATCACCTCACACCTAGCAGATTGGCTAACATAACAGCTATGGAAAGTAATGAATGCTGGAGGGGAAGTGGCAAACTCAGGACATTAATGCATTGCTGGTGGAGTTGTGAATTAATCCAACCATTCTGTAGGGCAATTTAGAACTATGCCCAAAGGCCACTAAAAGACTGTCTGCCCTTTGACCCATCCATAGCACTGGGTTTGTACCTCAAAGAAATAATAAGGAAAAAGACTAGAACAAGATTATTCATAGTTGTGCTCTTTGTAGTAGCAAAAAATTGGAAAATGAGGGGATGCCTTTCAATTGGGGAATGGTTGAACAAATTGTGGTATATGTTGGTGATAGAATACTATTGTGCTCAAAGGAATATTAAAGTGTTGGAATTCCATGGGAACTGGAATGACCTCCAGGAATTGATGCAGAGTAAAAGGAGGAGAACCAGGAGAACATTGTACACAGAGACTGACACACTGTGGTACAATAGTTTGTAATGGACTTCTCTATTAGTGGCAATGCAGTGATGCTGAACAATTTTGAGGGATCTATTAGAAAGAACACTATCCACATTCAGAGGAAAAACTATGGAAGTAGAAACACCGAAGAAAAACAACTGCTTGATTACATGGGTCAAGGGAATATGATTGGGGATATAGACTCTAAATGAACATCCTAGTGCAATCATCAACAACATGGAAATAGGTTTTGATCAAGGATACATTTAATACCCAGTGGAATTGAGCATCATCTATGGAAAGGGTTGGGGGTGGGAAGGGAGGAAAAGAATATGATTCTTTTAACCAAGGAATAATGTTCTAAATTGACTAGATAAATTAATTAATTAAAAAAAGAATATAGTAAATTTTGCTGGGTTAATTAATTCTGGGTTGGAGACCCAGTTCCTTTGCTTTCCAAAATATCATAGTCCATGCCTTCTGGTTCTTCAGTTTAGATGCAGTCAGGTACTGTGTAATCCTGACTATGGCTCCCTGATATCTGAATTATTTCTTTTTTGCAGCTTATAGTATCTTTTCCTTGGTCTGGAAGTTCTTAAATTTGTCTATAACATTCCTGAGCATTGTCAATCGAAGATTTAAAATAGGAGGTGATCTGGGAATTCTTTCAATCTCTACTTTACCCTCTTGTTCAAGAATATCAGGGTAGTTTTCTTGGATAATTTCCTGTAGAATCATGTTCAGGCTTTTTCTTTTGTCATGATTTTCTGGTAATACAACACTTTTTAAATGGTCTCTCCTCAATCTATTTTCCAGGTCTGTTGTTTTATCAATTAGATGTTTCATATTTTCCTCAATTTTTTCATAATTTTGATTTTGTTTTATAAACTTTTCTGCCTTGTGAAGTCATTTGCTTCTATTTGTTTGATTCTAATATTTAAAAACTGAATTCCACCCCTGGCTTTTTGATTCTCCTTTTCCTTTTGATCTATTTTCTTTGTAGGTCATCTTTCACTTTTTTGCCTCATTTTCAGGATGGTAAATTCTGTCTTTTAAAAAAATATATTTTCTTGTTTTAGTTAATGTGCCTCTGGTTCCAGGTGATGTATTTTGTTTTCTAAGTTCTTTTCTCAGTTTTCTTCAGCTTCTATTAATTGTTTTTTGAGTTATGTTTCGAGTTCTTCCAAAGCCTGTGTCCAATTCACTGGAGTTGCAGAGTTTTTATTTGGTGTTCTTGTTCCTCTTATTTTCAAATTGTTCTTTGTTCATTACCTGAATAGAAGCTATCTCTTTTAATTTCTTTCTTTCTTTTTCTGTTGCTTACTCATGTTTTCCTTACCCTTCCACCCCATTCACTGTATTATTGCTGCTCTGTTTATTTGCTGGATCTGTGATTTGGTGAAATTCTTGGATAGAGCTTCTTCTCTGTTTGCCTGATTAACTGGATTAGCTGATAGAGCTGACCTATTGTATTAATAAGCCCCAAGTCAAGATCTTCCCTAGCTGCCAGCAGAAGCTGAAGGTGAAGATGTAGAGGCTGAAGATAGCTACCTTTATCATCCTTTCTTTCTTTTTCCCAGCTGCTTCCCTGCAACCAGCCAGGTCAAAGCCCTGAGCTTCTCATATTGGTACCAAGGTACTCAGTGACAGCTATAGCTTTTGACCTGATATCACAGTCAGCCAGATTCTTAATTCTTGTCCAGTAGATTGGGGAGAGGTATTGAATGTTGGGCTTCTCTTCCCTCTGGAGACTTCTTATCTGAACTATTGATAGACTGAATTAAGCCAGTTGAGGTGATCTGCAGAGATAAATATGCCCTGAAGCCAAAACTTCCAGAAGCAGAAGCCTAAGATGGAGAAGTGGTGACTGAAGGCTGCAACCAGGCTGCCCTCTTCTCAGACCCTCTCCTCCAGCTGCCTCCCTGTCAGCTGTGGTCACAGACCTGAGCCTTGAGTAGCTATGGTAGCAAGGCACTCCCTCCTGGCTGGAGTCCTTGCTCCAAAATCCCACCAACAAATTCAGTCTTAGCATAGCAAGTGGGTTGGGATACTGGGACCTTCCTTCTTTCTTTTCCTTAAATGTGATAATTCAACCTTCTCAGTATGCCTTTTAAGTTGAATTGAGCAGGAGAGTCCCAGGGCTCTGTCCTGTTGTTCTATTTGGTTTTCTGTCCCCATCTAAATACTTTGATTTTATTGGTGTTGAAGGGTTTTCTCAGAGGAATTGACTTTTTCTAAGTCTCTGTCTTAATTCCACCTGCCCATCAAGTGGAGAATGGACAGATGAACAAGTTGTTATTTATGATAATAATGAAATAATATTGTGTAATAAGAAATGATGAAGAGGTGAGTTCAGAAAAACCTGGAAAGATATAAGCTGATGAAAAATGAACTTAGTAGAACCAAAAGGACACTATGTACAGTAATAGAAATTTTGTATGATGATCAAGTCTGAAGAACTCAACTATTATCAGTAAAACAAGGTCCTAAGAAAACCCCAAGGGACTCATGTTAAAACATGCTATCTAGGGGAATAAGAAGGGAGGGGGGTTAGAAAGGGAAGTATACTAAGGGTGGGAATTAGGGGAACTGATTAAGAACAAAGCATTTGTGTAGAAGGAAATAGAGAAAGAATAAAAAGCAATACAAGGAGTGGAAATCAAAATGCTGGGAAATACACAGCTGGTAATCATAACTCTGAATGTGAATGGAATGAACAAACCCATAAAATGCAAGTGAATAGCAGAGTGGATTATAAACTAAACAAACAAACAAACAAACAAACAAAAACAGCAACATATGCTGTCTACAAGAAACACACATGAGGAAGGTAGACACATATAGGATAAAAGTAAGAGGATGATCCAAATCTATTGAGCCTCAACTGAGAAAAAGAAGGCAGGAGTTGCAATCATGATATCTGACAAAGCCAATGTAAAAATAAATCTGATTAAAAGAGATAGGGAAGGTAATTACATCCTGATACAAAGCAGTATAGACAATGAGGAAATATCAGTAGTCACCATGTATGCACTAAATGGCATAGCATTCAAATTTCTAAAGGAGAAACTAGTGGAACTCAAGGATGAAATAGATAGAAAAAATATACTAGTGGGAGACCTGAACCTTCCTCTATCAGAACTAGAAAAATCAAACCAAAAAATAAATAAGAAAGGTGAATGAAATCTTAGAAAAATTAGTGATAGTAGATATATTGAGAAAAATAAATAGGAACAAAAAGGAATACACATTCTTTTCAGCAGCACATAGTACATTCACAAAGACTGACCATGTACTAGGGCATAAAAACATTGCAAACAAGTGCAAAAGAGCAGAAATAATATATGCAACTTTCTTAGATCACAATGCAATGAAAATAATAATTTGTAAGGGTACATATAAAGGCAAATAAAAATTAATAGGAAATTAAACAATACAATTCTCCAAAATCTGTTGAAGAACAAATTATAGAAACAATAATTTCATTGAAGAAAATGACAAAGATGAGCCATTTTTTCAAAATCTATGGGATACAGCCACAGCAGAACTCAGGGGAAAATTTATATCCATGAGGTCATATATTAATAAATTAAGGATGGCAGAGGTCAATGAATTGGGCATGCAAATTAAACAACTAGAAAGAGAACAAATTTTAAATCCTGAGAAGAAGACTAAATTAGATATCCTAAAAATCAAAGGAGAAATTAATTAAATTGAAAGTCAAAGAACTATTGATTTAATAAATAAGACTAGAAGCTGGTACTTAAAAAAACAAATAACATAGACAAAGTATCAGACAATCTAATTTAAAAAAGGAAAGGAGAAGACCAAATTGACAACAACCAAGATGAAAAGGGAGATCTCAGCTCTAATGAAGAGGAAATTAAGGCAATACTTAAAGATTGTTATACTCAATTATATGACAATAAATATGGCAATCTAGGTGGTATGGATGAATATTTACAACAATATAAATTGCCTAGACTAACAGAGGAAGAAATAGAATACCTAAACAACCCCATATCAGAAAAAGAAATTGAACAAGTCATCAAAGAACTCCCTAAGAAAAAATCCCCAGGTCAGATGGATTCACAAATGAATTCTATCAAACATTCAAAGAATAACTAATCCCAATATTATATAAAGTATTTGACAGAATAAGCAAAGAAGGAGTTCTACCAAATTCCTTTTACTACAGAAATATGGTACTGATTCCAAATCCAGGCAAATCAAAACAGAGAAAGAAAACTATAGACCAATGTCCTTAATGTATATAGATGCAAAAATCTTAATTAGGATACTAGCAAAAAGATTCCAACAAGTTATCACGAGGGTTATTCAATATGACCAGGTTGGATTTATACTAGGAATGCAAATATGGTTCAATATTAGGAAAACCATCCACATAATTGCCCATATTAGCAAGCAAACCAACAAAAATCTCATGATTATCTCAATAGATGCAGAAAAAGCCTTTGACAAAATATAATACTCATTTCTATTGAAAATACTAGAAAGCATAGGAATAGAGGGGCCTTTCCTAAAAATGATAAACAGCATGTTTCTAAAACCATCAGCAAATATCATCTGCAATGAGGATAAACTAGAAGCCTTCTCAATAAGATCAGGAGTGAAACAAGGATACCCATTACCACCTCTCTTATTTAACATTGTACTAGAAATACTAGTAGTAGCTAGAAATATTCAACAACTTTAGCAAAGTTGCAGGATACAAAATAAACACACGTAATTCATCAGCATTTTAATTTATTTCCAATTCATCTCAGCAGCAAGAATTAGAAAGCAAAATTCCTTTTAAAATCACCCTAGACAAAATAAAATACTTAGGAATCGATCTGCCAATACAAACAGAGAAACCATATGAACACAACTACAAAACACTCTCCACACAATTAAAACTAGATCTAAACATTTGGAAAAACATCAATTGCTCATGGATAGCATGAGCTAACATAATAAAAACGACAATCCGACCCAAATTAATTTACTCATTTAGTGTCATACCCATTGAACTACCAAAAACTTTTTTTTAATGAATTAGAAAAAACTATAACAAAGTTCATTTGGAAAAACAAAAGATCAAGGATATCCAATCATGAAAAAAATGGGAAGGAAAGAGGCCTTGCAGTCTCAGAACTCAAACTATGCTATAAAGCAGTGGTCATCAAAACAATTTGGTACTGACTAAGAGACAGAAAGGAGGATCAGTGGAATAGAAGTGGGGTAAATTACCTCATCAAGACAGTCTATGATAAGCCCAAAGATTCCAGATTTTGGGACCAAAATCCATTATTTGATAAAAACTGCTAGGAAATTGGAAGATAGTATGGGAGAGATTAGGTTTGGATCAACATCTCACACCCTACACCAAGATAAACTCCGAATGGGTGAATGAATTGAATATAAAGAAGTAAAATATAAGTAAATTAAGAACACAGAATAGTATACATGTCAGATCTTTTGGAAAGGAAAGATTTTAAAGCCAAGCAAGAGCTAGAAAAAATCACAAAATATAAAATCAATAATTTTGATTATATCAAATTAAAAAATTTTGTACAAATAAAAGAAAAAGAGAGTGATTATTGTACAATAAAAAGCACTAGATACAGAAATAACCAAAAAAGCCTCTAGCAAATTGGCTCTATCTTCTATGGAGGATTTGAGGAAAGACAAATAAGAATCACACATAAGGAAGAAGCATGTGAAAGAAATCCAATCTACATTGATATAAAGAATATCCACATTAACCAACAGAAAGGAACACTATCACATATCAACCTCTTGTGATTTTGGTCACACACATGCTAATTTCATTTATTTCAATCTATGTAGCCCAGTGAATAGAAGAACAAGGTTCGTTGGGCCAGAAAGACCTGATTTCAAATCCAGGCTGAGGCATTTACTGGCTATGTGTAAGACAACTAACCTCTATTTGCCTCATTTTATTCATTTGTTAAAATAGATAATAATAGTAATATTCTTAGAGGTGTTTTGAGAATCAAATGAGATAAAATTTGTAAAGCACTTCGCAGAGTGCCTCACATAGTAAGTTTTATATAGATGTTAGCTATTATAAATCTTGAAATTTCTCAGACTTTTTTCTCAGACTTTTTTCTGGTTCAGACTTACTGAGGAGATTAGTCGACATAGCAGGAATTCAGATGGGCAGTCTTTTGGAAAACATCTACAGTGATTGGTAGATGTAAGGACTTAGGGGAGGTGATATAGGAGTAAAACCCCTTTATAAGAAAAAGCAGAATCTCTTGAGAAAAAAATCCTTTTGGAGGATCTCTGATGGAGATCGCTTGGAAAGAATCTCTTTTTTTTTTTTTTAATTTTAAACATTATATTATTTGGTCATTTCCAAACATTATTCAGTGGAAACAAAGATCATTTTCTTTTCCTCCCCGCCCCCTCTTCCACCACCTTTCCCTCTCCCATAGCCGACGCATGATTCCACTGATTATCACATGTGTTCTTGACTTGAACCCATTTCCCTGTTGTTGGTATTTGCATTAGAGTGTTCATTTAGAGTCTCTCCTCAGTCATATCCCCTCAACCCCTGTAGTCAATCAGTTGCTTTTCATTGGTGTTTTTACTCCCACAGTTTATCCTCTGCTTGTGGATAGTATGTTTTAGATCCCTGCAGATTGTTCAGGGACATTGCATTGCCACTAATGGAGAAGTCCATCACCTTCGATTGTATCACAATGTATCAGTCTCTGTGTACAATGTTTTCCTGGTTCTGCTCCTTTCGCTCTGCATCACTTCCTGGAGGTTGTTCCAGTCTCCATGGAATTCCTCTACTTTATTATTCCTTTTAGCACAATAGTATTCCATCACCAACATATACCACAATTTGTTTAGCCATTCCCCAATTGACAGGCATCCCCTCGTTTTCCAATTTTTGGCCACCACAAAGAGTGCAGCTATGAATATTCTTGTACAAATCTTTTTCCTTATTATCTCTTTGGGGTACAAACCCAGCAGTGCTATAGCTGGATCAAAGGGCAGACAGTCTTTTATCACCCTTTGGGCATAGTTCCAAATTGCCCTCCAGAATGGCTGGATCAATTCACAACTCCACCAACAATGAATTAGTGTCCCTACTTTGCCACATCCCCTCCAGCATTCATTACTTTCCATAGCTATCATGTTAGCCAATCTGCTAGGTGTGAGGTGATACCTCAGAGTTGTTTTGATTTGCATCTCTCTGATTATAAGGAATGTAGAGCACTTTTTTATGTGCTTATTAATAGTTTTTATTTCTTTGGCTGAGAACTGCCTGTTATGTCCCTTGCCCATTTATCAATTGGAGAATGGCTTGATTTTTTTGTACAATTGATTTAGTTCTTTGTAAATTTGAGTAATTAAACCTTTGGTAGAGGTTTTTATGAAGATTGTTTCCCAATTTGTTGCTACCCTTCTGATTTTGGTTACATTGGTTTTGTTTGTACAAAAACTTTTTAATTTGATGTATTCCAAATTATTTATTTTGCATTTTGTAACTCTTTCTAATTCTTGCTTGGTTTTGAAGTCTTTCCCTTCCCAAAGGTCTGACATGTATGCTATTCTGTGTTCGCCTAATTTTGTTATAGTTTCCTTCTTTATTTTCAAGTCATTCACCCATTTTGAATTTATCTTGGTGTAGGCTGTGAGGTGTTGATCTAAACCTAATCTTTCCTACACTGTCCTCCAATTTTCCCAGCAGTTTTTATGAAATAGTGGATTTTTGTCCCAAAAGCTGGGATCTTTGGGTTTGTCATATACTGTCTTGCTGAGGTTGCTTGCCCCCAGTCTATTCCACTGATCCTCTTTTCTGTCTCTTAGCCAGTAGCAAATTGTTTTGATGACCGCTGCTTTATAATATAGTCTGAGATCTGGGACTGCAAGGCCCCCTTCCTTTGTATTTTTTTCATTATTTCCCTGGATATCCTTGATCTTTTGTTCTTCCAAATGAACTTTGTTATGTTTTTTTTCTAAAGCAGTAAAAAATTATTTGGAAGTTTCATGGGTATGGCACTAAATAGATAGATGAGTTTGGGTAGGATGGTCATTTTTATTATATTGGCTCATCCTACCCATGAGCAGTTAATGTTGGAGAAGAATCTCTTGAGAGAGGCTCTGGAGAAGGGAAGCTCTTAGAGGACAATCTCTAAGGAGGTCTCTCTGGAGCTCTTCTGAGGGGACTCTGTCCCTCTGGAGGCTCTGTAGAAAGGGCCTTTGGAACAGTCTCTGGCTGAAAAGCTCTTTAAGGAGGACTCTGGCTGGAACTCTCTCTGGTGAAGTCAGCTGAGATGGAGCTGGCCTGGTGTCACTAGAATCCTTGCTTAGACAGACCTTGTGGTGAGTGTTAAAAGACTGACTGACTGATCTCTCTCTCTTAAGACTCAGGTCTAGGCCATGTTGGCTTAAGGACCTTCATACTTATTTCCTTTTTCTCTCTTTCTCTCTTTTCTTTAATTCAGCATTTGTATTAATTAAAATCTCTATAAAACCCACTTGACTTGGGTATTTGAATAATTGGGAATATTTCCCTGGCAACCACCTTTATTTGATTTAAAAACCAAGACACTGTAATGAAACATATTTTCTGCGGTCAAATTTACTCACCCTCTCTTATATCTATCATAATTTATATCTTCCACCATTTTAACTCACTACAGTTTACAACATCACTCTTTTAACTGTTACAGTTTAAGGCCTTCAACCATTTTAAATCTTACACTATCCATATCACAATTAAATATTTCCTAGAGTATAGAAAACTAATCATTCACTTCTAATAAGAATTAGAGTTCTGAGTGTTTTTATTTCTTTTTTAAAAATTTAAAAATTGCATTTAATTAGCCAATTTAGAACATTTCCCCATGGTTACAAGAATCTTGTTCCTTTTCTCCCCCCAACCCCTTCCATAGGTAACACTCAATTCCACTAGGTTTTACATGTGTCCTTGATCAAAACCTATTCCCATGCTGTTAATGTTTGCACTAGGGTGATCATTTAGAGTCTACATCCCCAATCATATACCCATCAAGGCATGTGATCAAGCAGTTGTTGTTCTTCTGTGTTTCTGCTCACACAGTTCTTCCTCTGAATGTGGATAGTGTTCTTTCTCATAAATCCCATAGAATTGTCCTGGATCATTGCATTGATACTAATAGAGGAGTCCATTACATTCGATTGTACCACAGTGTATCAGTCTCTCAATACAAAGTTCTCCTGGTTCTGCTCTGCTCCTTTCACTCTGCATCAATTCCTGGAAGTCATTCCAGTTCACTTGAAATCTCTCCAGTTCATTATTCCTTTGGGGAAAATAGTATTTCATCACCAACATATACCATAATTTGTTCAGTCATTCCCCAATTGAATGGCATCCCCTTATTTTCCAATTTTTGCTACCACAAAGAGCGCAGCTATGAATATTCTTGTGCAAGTCTTTTTACTTATTATCTCTTTGGGGTATAAACCCAGCAATGCTATGACTAGGTCAAAGGCCAGACAATCTTTTAACCCTTGGTACATAGTTCCAAATTGCCCTCCAGAATGGTTGACTCAATTCACAACTCAAACAGTAATGCATTAATGCCCCAATTTTCCCACATCCCCTCAAACATTCATTACTTTCCTTTGCTATCATGTTAGCTAATCTGCTACATATTGTTAAATAAAAATTTTAGTTTGTCTACTAAAGGTATTATATTTTAGAGGTTTATTAAAGATTAAGAAATAAAGAAAATATGAATATAGAAAACATGTGGCTAGGAGGGCCGAAAGGCCCATTCAATTTCACTTACTACATTTTGGGAGACACCTGTCACTAGAAGTGGAAGCCAAGAGCCCTGAATTAGGTGGAGAGTCAGCTCAAACACAATTTCTGTTCTTGGCCCAGGTGGGAATTCAGGTGAGGTTACAAAGCATTCTGGGAAGTGGCCAAGGACTTCTGGGGATTGAAGTCCTAGGTTCAAATCTCCATTTTTACAATATGAGGTGATACCTCAGAGTTGTTTTGATATTTGCATCTCTCTGATTATAAGAGATTTAGAACACTTGTTCATGTGTTTATTAACAGTTTTGATATCTTTAACTGAAACTTGCCTATTCATGTCCCTTGCCCATTTATCAATTGGGGAATGGCTTGATTTTTTGTACAGATGATTTAGTTCTTTATAAATTTGGGTAATTAGACCTTTGTCAGAAGTTTTTGTTATGAAGATTTTTTTTTTACCAATTTGTTTCTTCCCTTTCTAATTTTGGTTGCATTGGTTTTGTTTGTATAAAACAAATTTAATATAATATAATCAAAATTATTTATTTTATATTTTGTAACTTTTTTCCAACTCTTGCTTGGTTTTAAATTCTTCCCTTTCCAAAAGACCTGACATGTATACTATTCTGTATTCACCTAATTTACTTACAATTTACTTCTTTATATTCAAGTCCTATTCTGAGTTCATCTTGGTGTAGATTGTTGGAAGCTGATCTAAATCGAATCTCTCCCATACTGTTTTCCAATTTTCCCAGCAGTCTATTGAAATAATCATATCATTTTTGTTGCTTTGTTTGTTGATACGGTCAATTATGTAGATAGTTTCCTAATATCGAATCATCCTTGCATTCCTAGTATAAATCCTACTTGATCTTAATGAATAACCCTCATAATCACTTGTTGGAGTCTTTTTGCTAGTGTTCTATTTAAGATTTTTGCATCTATGTTCATTAGAGAGATTAGTCTACAGTTTAATATCTCTGTTTTTGACCTGCTTGGCTTTGGAATAAGTACCACATTTGTGTCATAAAATTAATTTAGTAGAACTCCTTCTTTGCTTATTCTGTCAAATAATTGTATAATAGTGGCATTAGTTATTCTTTGAATGTCTGATAGAATTCACTTGTGAATCTATCTGGTTCTGGGGATTTTTTCTTAGGGAGCTCTTTGATGGCTTCTTCAATTACTTTTTCTGATATGGTATTATTTAGGTATTCTATTTTTTCTTCTATTATTCTAGGCAAGTGATATATTTTTAGATATTCATTCATATCACGTAGATTTTCATATTTATTGCCATATAATTGGCATAATAGTTTTTAATGATTGTGTTAGTTTCCTCTTCATTAGAGGTGAGGTCTTCCTTTTCATCTTGAATACTGTTACTTTGGTTTTCCTCTTTCCTTTTTTAAATTAGATTGTCCAATACTTTGTCTATGTTATTTGTTTTCTCAAAGTACCAGCTTCTAGTCTTATTTATTAAATCAATAGTTCTTTGACTTTCAATTTAATTAATTTCACCTTTGATTTTTAGGATCTCTAATTTAGTCTTCATCTCAGAATTTTTAATTTGTTCACTTTCTAGTTGCTTAAGTTGCATGCCCAATTAATTGATCTCTACCCTCCCTAATTTGTTAATATATGAACTCAAGGAAAGAAATTTTCCCCTAAGTAATACTTTGGCTGCATCTCATAGATTTTGAAAGGATGTCTCATCATTGTCATTGTCTTCAATGAAATTATTAATTTTTTCTATGATTTTGCTCTATGTTTCTATGATTTCCTCTTTAACTGTTTTTTAGAGAATAATATTATTTAGTTTCCAATTAATTTTTAATTTGCTTTTCCATGTACCCTTACTAATTATTATGTTTATTGTTTTATGATCTGAAAAGGTTGCATTAATTATTTCTTCTTTTCTGCATTTGTTTGCAATGCTTTTATGCCCTAGTACATGGTCAATCTTTGTGAATGTACCATGTGCTGCTGAAAAGGAGGTGTATTCCTTTTTGACCCTATTTATTTTTCTCCATATATCTATTAACTCTTATTTTTCTAATATTTCATTCACATCTTTTATCTCTTTTAATTTGATTTATGTAAATTTGTTAGTGGTAGGTTCATGTCTCCCACTAGTATGATTTTACTATCTATTTACTCCTTCAATTCCACTAGTTTCTCCTTTAGAAATCTGGATGCATTTGGTGCACACATGTTTATTACTAATATTTCCTTATTATCTATACTCCATTTTATCAGGATGTATTTACTTTCCCTATCTCTTTTAATCAGACCTATTTTTACATTGGCTTTGTCAGATATCATGATTGCAAGTTCTGCTTTCTTTTTCTTAGTTGAGGCCCAATATAACTTACTCTAGCCTTTGATCCTTATTCTGTGAGTATTTACCTGCCACAATATGTGTTTCTTTTAGACAACATATGTCAGAATTTTTATTTCTGATCCACTCTGCTATTTGCTTTTGTTTTATGGATGAGTTCATTCCATTCACATTCAGAGTTATGATAACTACCTCTGTATTCCCCAACATTTTGATATCTTCTCCTATTTCTGCCCTTTCTTTTTTTTTGCTATATCTTTTTAGACCATTGGTTTGCTTTTAGTCAGTCACCATAATTCCCACCCTTATTTTACATCCAATTCTACCCCCCTCTCATCTTATTCCCCTCTTATTTTCTTTATGATCTTTTTAAACCACCTCCAAGCCTCCCCCCCCCACTTGTATTACTTCCTTCCTCACCAGTCCATTTGTTATCCTTCTTCTTCTCTATAGGGTGTGATTCAGTTCTCTGCCCCAATGGATCTGATTTTTCTTCCCTCTTTGAGTCAATTTCAATGCACATAAGAATTAATTATTTACTGTCTCCAACCTCTTTACCATTCCAGTGTATTGGTGTTCTCTTCTACTCCCACCATGCACTTCTTTATGATATATAAATTTACCCCATTTTATCTCTTTTCCCATTTCTCTGTTTCCCTGGTCTTCTTTATGAATGCTTGTTATTCTTCTATTTTATTAAGTCACCATAACTTCCCCTGCCAGAATATAGTCAATTTTGCTGGGTAGTTGATTCTTGGTTGTAGACCTCATTCCCTTTCTTTCCAGAATATCGTATTCCTTGCCTTTTGGTTCTTCAGTGTATATGCAGCCAGATCCTGTATTGTCCTTACTTTGGGTCCATGGTGTCTGAATGACTTCTTAATAACAGCTTTTAATATTTTTCTTGTTCTGGTAGTTCTTGAATTTGGCTATAACATTCCTGGCTGTTGTCAGTTGAGAATTAAGTACAGAAGTTGATCTGTGGATTCTTTTAATCTCCACTTTTCCCTCTTGTTCTAGAATGTTGGGGCAATTTTCTTGGATAATATCCTGTAGAATGATGTCCAGGTTTTTTATTTTTTATGGGCTTCTGGTAGTCCAGTGATTCTTAAGTTGTCTCTTCTGGACTTGTTTTCTAGATCTTCCATTTTGTGGATGATGTGTTTCATATTTTCCTCAATTTTTTCATTCTTTTGATTTTTTTTTTACATTTTCCTGCTTCCTTGTGAAGGTGTTTGCTTCTGGTTGTTGGATTCTAGTTTTTAAATACTGAATTTCATCCTTAGCTTTTTGGTTATCCTTCTCCTTCTAATCTTTATCTTCTTTGCCTTATTTCAATCTTGTTAATTTTGACTTTCAAGACACTGTTTTCTGATTTTAGTTCAAGTTTGTCTGTTTTCAGATAATTTATCTTCCTTTTTAAGTTCTTTTCCCAGTTGTCTTCAGTCTCTCTTAATTGTTTTTTTTAATATATTTTATTTGATCATTTCCAAGCATTATTCATTAAAGACATAGATCATTTTCTTTTCCTCCCCTCCAACCCCCATAGCCGATGCGTAAATACACTGCGCATTAGATGTTTTCTTGATTTGAACCCATTGCTTTGTTGATAATATTTGCATTAGAGTGTTCATTTAGAGTCTCTCCTCTGTCATGCCCCTCAACCGTTGTATTCAGGCAGTTGCTTTTCCTCGGTGTTTCCACTCCCATAGTTTATCCTTTGCTTATGAATAGTGTTTTTTTCTCCTGGATCCTTGCAAATTGTTCAGGGACATTATACCGCCATTAATGGAGACGTCCATTAAGTTCGATTATACCACAGTGTATTAGTCTCTGTGTACAATGTTCTCCTGGTTCTGCTCCTCTCGCTCTGCATCACTTCCTGGAGGTTGTTCCAGTCTCCATGGAACTCCTCCACTTTATTATTCCTTTTAGCACAATAGTATTCCATCACCAACATATACCACAATTTGCTCAGCCATTCCCCAATTGATGGGCATCCCCTCATTTTCCAGTTTTTGGCCACCACAAAGAGCGCAGCTATGAATATTTTTGTACAAGTCTTTTTGTCCATTATCTCTTTGGGGTACAGACCCAGCAGTGCTATGGCTGGATCGAAGGGTAGATATTCTTTTGTCGCCCTTTGGGCATACTTCCAAATTGCCCTCCAGAATGGTTGGATCAGTTCACAACTCCACCAGCAATGAATTAATGTCCCTGCTTTGCCACATCCCCTCCAGCATTCATTACTTTCCTTTGCTGTTATGTTAGCCAATCTGCTAGGTGTGAGGTGATACCTCAGAGTTGTTTTTATTTGCATCTCTCTGATTATAAGAGATTTAGAACACTTCTTCATGTGCTTGTTAATAGTTTTGATTTCTTTATCTGAGAACTGCCTATCCATGTCCCTTGCCCATTTATCAATTGGAGAATGGCTTGATTTTTTTGTACAAGTGATTTAGCTCTTTATAAATATGAGTAATTAAACCTTTGTCAGAGGTTTCTATGAAGATTTTTTCCCAATTTGTTGTTTACCTTCTGATTTTAGTTACATTGGTTTTGTTTGTACAAAAGCTTTTTAGTTTAATGTAGTCAAAATTATTTATTTTACATTTTGTGATTCCTTCTATGTCTTGCTTGGTTTTAAAGCCTTTCCCCTCCCAAAGGTCTGATATGTATACTATTCTGTGTTTACCCAATTTACTTATGGTTTCCTACTTTATGTTTAAGTCACTCACCCATTTTGAATTTATCCTTGTGTAGGGTGTGAGGTGTTGATCTATTCCTAGTCTCTCCCACACTGTGTTCCAATTTTCCCAGCAGTTTTTGTCGAATAGTGGATTTTTGTCCCAAAAGCTGGGATCTTTGGGTTTATCGTATACTGTCTTGCTGAGGTTGCTTTCCCCCAGTCTATTCCACTGATCTTCCTTTCTGTTTCTTAGCCAGTACCAAATTGTTTTGATGACTGCTGCTTTGTAATATAGTTTAAGGTCAGGGACTGCAAGGCCCCCATCATATGTTTTTTTTTTCTCATTATTTCCCTGGATATCCTTGATCTTTTGTTCTCCCAAATGAACTTTGTTATGGTTTTTTCTAAATCAGTGAAGAAGTATTTTGGTAGTTCAATGGGTATGGCACTAAATAGATAAATAAGTTTGGGTAGGATGGTCATCTTTATTATATTGGCTCGTCCTATCCATGAGCAGTTAATGTTTTTCCATTTGCTCAAGGCTAGTTTTAGTTGTGTGGCGAGTGTTTTGTAGTTGTGTTCATATAGTTCCTGTGTTTGTCTTGGGAGGTAGATTCCTAGGTATTTTATTTTGTCTAAGGTGATTTTGAATGGGATTTCTCTTTCTAGTTCTTGCTGCTGAGCTCTGTTGGAGATATAGAGAAAAGCTGATGATTTATGTGGGTTTATTTTGTATCCTGCAACTTTGCTAAAGTTGTTGATTATTTCAATTAGCTTTTTGGTTGAATCTCTAGGATTCTTTAAGTAGACCATCATGTCATCTGCAAAGAGTGATAACTTGGTCTCCTCCTTGCCTATTTTGATGCCTTCAATTCCTTTATCTTCTCTAATTGCTACTGCTAGTGTTTCTAGTACAATGTCAAATAGTAGAGGTGATGATGGGCATCCTTGTTTCACTCCTGATCTTATTGGGAATGCTTCTAGTTTATCCCCATTGCAGATGGTATTAGCTGTTGGTTTTAGATATATACTGTTTATTATTTTTAGGAATGACCCTTCTATTCCTATGCTTTCTTGTGTTTTTAATAGGAATGGGTGTTGTATTTTATCAAAGGCTTTTTCTGCATCTATTGAGATAATCATGTGGTTCTTGCTAGTTTGCTTGTTGATGTGGTCAATTATGTGGATGGTTTTCCTAATATTGAACCAGTCCTGCATCCCTGGTATGAATCCTACTTGATCATGGTGAATGATCCTTCTGATCACTTGCTGGAGTCTTTTGGCTAGTATCCTATTTAAGATTTTTGCATCTATATTCATTAGGGAGATTGGCCTATAGTTTTCTTTCTCTGTATTTGATCTGCCTGTTTTTGGAATCAGTACCATGTTTGTGTCATAAAAGGAGTTTGGTAGAACTCCCTCTTTGCTTATTATGTCAAATAGTTTGTATAGTATTGGGATTAACTGTTCTCTGAAAGTTTGATAGAATTCACTGGTGAATCCATCAGGCCCTCGGGATTTTTTCTTAGGAAGTTCTTTGATGGCTTGTTGGATTTCATTTTCTGATATGGGATTATTTAAGAATTCTATTTCCTCTTCTGTTAGTCTAGGTAGTTTGTATTTATGTATATATTCATCCATTTCTCTTAAATTGGTGTATTTATTGCCATATAATTGGGCAAAATAATTTCTAATGATTGCCATAATTTCATCTTCATCGGAGGTGCTGTCCCCCTTTTCATCTTTAATGCTGTTAATTTGCTTTTCTTCCTTCCTTTTTTTAATTAGATTGACCAGTACTTTGTCTATTTTGTTTGTTTTTTCAAAGTACCAGCTTCTTGTCTTATTTATTAAATCAATAGTTCTATCACTTTAAATTTTATTAATTTCTCCCTTAATTTTTAGGATGTCTAGATTGGTTTTCTGCTGGGGGGTTTTAATTTGATTGCTTTCGAGTTTTTTCATTTGCATTTCCAATTGATTGATCTCTGCTCTCCCTTGTTTGTTAATATAAGCATTCAGGGATATGAATTTACCTCTGATTACTGCTTTGGCTGCATCCCAAAAGGTTTGAAAGGATGTTTCGCCATTGTCATTTTCCTTGATGAAATTATTAATTGTTTCTATGATTTCTTCTTTAACTAAACGGTTTTGGAGTATCATATTGTTTAATTTCCAATTGGTTTTAGATTTGGTTTTCCATGTACCATTACTAATCATTATTTTTATTGCCTTGTGATCTGAGAAGGCTTCATTCATTATTTCTGCTTTTCTGCATTTGTGTGCCATGTTTCTGTGACCTAATGTATGGTCAATTTTTGTGAATGTGCCATGTGGTGCTGAGAAGAAGGTGTATTCCTTTTTATCCCTATTTATTTTTCTCCATATGTCTATTAATTCTAATTTTTCTAAGATTTCATTCACTTCTTTTACCTCTTTCTTATTTATTTTTTGATTTGATTTATCTAAATTTGATAATGGTTGGTTTAAGTCTCCCACTAGTATGGTTTTATTGTCTATTTCTTCCTTCAATTCTCCTAGTTTCTCCATTAGAAATTTGGGTGCTATATTATTTGGTGCATACATGTTGATTAATGATATTTCCTCATTGTCTAGAGTCCCTTTTTAACAAAATATAATTACCTTCCCTATCCCTTTTGATCAGGTCTATTTTTGCATTGGCTTTATCAGATATCATGATTACCACTCCTGCCTTCTTTCTATCAGTTGAGGCCCAGAAGGTCTTACTCCATCCTTTAATTCTGACCTTGTGGGTGTCAACCCGTCTCATGTGTGTTTCTTGAAGACAACATATGGTAGGGTTTTGGATTCTAATCCACTCTGCTATTCGTCTAAGTTTTATGGGTGAGTTCATCCCATTCACGTTCAAAGTTATGATTGTCATTTGTGGACTCCCTGGCATTTTGATAGCCTTCCCTAATTCTAACCTTTTCTTCTTCAGCTCTACCTTTTAGTCCAGTGATTTACTTTGAATCAGTCCCCCTTGTCCCCTCCCTTGATGTTTCCCTTTTTAGTACCTCCCTTTTTGTTCCCTCCCCCTCCCCCTCTCTTTCCCTCCCTTTTTGTTCTCCCTCTCCCCCTCCCCCCCTTGATTTTCCCATCTCCCTACCCTTGTTGGGTTAGATAGAATTCAAGATCCCAATGGATCTGGATGTTTTTCCCTCTCAGAGTTGATTTCCCTGGGATTAAGGTTTAAGTAAAAAAAAAAAAACCCTCTCTTCCTCTCCTTCTTATAGGACTTTTCTTCCCCTCCCCTTTCCATGTGAATCTTTGTGTAAGATTATTCTATTTGGTCTTTCTTTACCCCCTATTTATACATTATATTTTCCCCACATATTAGTGTACATAGATTGATATAAATGTAGTCCTTATAGAAGAGAGTTTGAGTAAAAGAAGAAGATAACATTTTTCCCCTCTCCTTAATATTTACCTTTTCAGGTATTCCTTGCTCTTTGATTTTCGCTATCAAACTTTCCACAGAGCTCTGGTCTTTTCTTTGCAAAAAGTTGGAAATCTTCTATTTTGTTGAATGCCCATACTTTCCCTTGGAAGTATATAGTCGGTTTTGCTGGGTAGTTGATTCTTGGTTGGAGACCCAGCTCTCTTGCCTTTCTGAAGATCATGTTCCATGCCTTACAATCATTCAGAGTAGAACTTGCAAGGTCTTGTGTGACCCTGATTCGCATTCCTTTATATCTAAATTGTCTTTTTCTGGTTTCCTGTAGGATTTTTTTTTGTTTGATAGCTTTGGAATTTGGCAATTACATTCCTGGGAGTTGTCTTTTGGGGGTTTAGTGTAGAAGGTGTTCTGTGAGCTCTGTCAGTGGCTGTATTGCCCCCTTGTTCTAGAATCTCTGGGCAATTTTCTTTGATTATATCTTGTATCACCATGTCCAGTTTGGTGTTTATTTCTGGCTTTTCTGGGAGTCCAATTATTCTTAAATTATCTCTTCTCCCTCTATTTTCCAGATCTATCACCTTGTCAGTGAGATATTTTATGTTCTCTTCTAATTTCTTGGTATTTTGGCTTTGCTTTATTAATTCTTGCTCTTTTACATGATCGTTGTCTTCCAGCTGCCTGATTCTGGCCTTTAAAGCCTGGTTTTCCTTTTCAGTTTCATCACACCGGTTTTGTAGATGTGTGAATTTCTTTTGCATTATTTCCAACTTTTCCTCCCAGAAGGCTTCCATTTTTTTTGGTCATTTCTGATTCAAATTCTTTATGGGTTTGTGGTGAGTTTCCATTTCCTTTGGAAGATTTTGGAGAATTTTCTTGTATATCATCTTCTATCTCCTCCGTATTTTGTATTTTGGCTCCATAGAATGTGTCCAAAGTCGCCCCTTTCTTCTTATTTTTCTTGGTATTTTGGGGCTTCTGTGCTTCTGTGGAGTTTGCCATCTATCTCTGAATGTGGAGGATTAGCTTTTCTTATCTCTGTCTGGTGTTCAGAGGCTTTAGTCCTGGGCAGATTGTCGGTTCTATGAGGTTTCCCTGGGTTAAATTGAGTATGCCTTCCGGCAATAACTTTCACTGGAACTGGAATGGAAGGGTTGGACCAGGGGGCCACACTCTCCCCCAGCTCTCTGGGTCGGGTTTCTTTATGGAAGTTGCCTTCAGAATAGCTGGCCGTGAGGCTGTTTCGTAGGCCTGCAGGGGGATGGGCTGCGGCTTCCCTGAGCTCCGAGGGCAGTGACTTTCATTGAAACTTGGATAGCAGGATCCAGCCCCTGAGGCTGTCTTGCCCGCCCTGAGGGTTGCTGTTGTTTCAGACAAGCCTGCTCTCTGCGGGGGAGCTCCGAGGGCAGTGACTTTCACTGGGACTCGGATAGAAGGCCCTGAGGGTTGTTGTTGTTTCCGATGACCCTGCTCTCTGAGCGGGGAGGGGCTGCGGCTTCCCGGAGCCTTGGACTCTGCCCTCCTACCCCTTAGGTCCAAGTGATCTTGGGTTCTGGCTTTTGAGGGGGGCCGTACCTTTTGATCCAGGTCCAGGTCCAGGAGGAGGATTCTCAGGGTCTATGCTGTTGATCGTCTTGAATTTCGGTGCCTTAGGAGCTTATAGTTTGAGATCGGTTGGGAAGGGTTTTCCAGAGATCTGAACTTTAGCTTTCTCTAAGTCGCCATCCTAATTGTTTTTTGAATTGTGTTTTGAATTCTTCCAAAGCCTCTGTCCAAATTGCTGGAATTTCTGAGTTTTTGCTTGGTGTTCCTTGATTCTCTTTTGTTCCTTTGCTACTCCTTTGTTCATTGCCTGGACAGAAGCTGTTGATTGTAATTTCTTTTTTCTTTTTCTGTTGTTTTCTCATCTTTTCCCCTTTTTCCCCCCCTATAGTTGCCTATAGTCTTTCTCCTCTCATTATGTGCTGAGCCTTTAGGTTTGGACTCTTCTGTCCTGAAGGGGCTTCTTCTCTCTTCTACTAATTGATCAAGTTAGTCATATATTCCCCAGTTGACAGCAGAAACTGAGAAAGAGCTGGGCTTCTTTCCCTATTATCAAAGTTGTTGCTTGTAGTTTGTTGCTGCCTTTGTTCCTTAGAGCTTAGTCAGCAAGGCTCTCAGATCAGTCTGTGGGGGAGGGATGTTGGAACTTAAGCTTCCTGGCCCTCTAAAGTCTTCTTATCTGCCACATTGATGAGATTGAGTCAGAGTGGAGTTGCTCTGCCAAACTGGGTGAGCCCTGAGGCCAAAACCTTGAGTGGGGGTGGGTGGGCAAGATGGAGCATCTTGGCTGTGACTAGGCTGCCTGTTATGTGCTTCTCCTCCAGCTGTCTCTATTCCACCTGTGTTCAATGCCTTGAGCCTGGCACAGTTGTGCCAGTGAGGTACTACCTCTGGATTAGAGCCCTGGTTTGCCCAGAGATTGTAGTCACTCCTGAAGGCTTAGCACTTTAGGTGGGGGAGTGCTTCTAGGACCTTCCTTCTTCCTTATCCTTAAACCCTCATGTTCTTAAATTCATGTTTTTTTGGGGGGTATACCTTTTAAGTTGGGTCCAAGTGGAGGGTTCTCTAGTTCTGTCCTGTTGTTAGATTTGGTTTTCAGTCACATCAAAGCATTGTGTTTTTGATTCAGTGAGGAAGGTTTTGCGGAGGTCTGAGCTGTTGCTGTCTCTAAACCGACATCTTGACTCTGCCTCCAGAGCTCTGAGTCTTTTAAAATACTCTTTGTTTTTGTTTTCATAGCAAAATGGGTGAACTACCATTTGCTATATGTAAAATTAAAATCCATTAACTTTATCTGGCAGGGTGATGTAAATTAAGATAAATTATTTTGTTCTAGCTAGACAAACTTCATAAAAGAAACAATGTAGAAATCCTTTCCATATATTGTCTTCATTTAATTGAAAATAAATAAACATATGCATTTCTAATGTGTCTGAGGAAATTTGTTATATTTGGATTATTCTTTCTTTCTTAGTATATCTTTTAAAAGAGTGACCTAAACTGTACTATAACAAATGCCAGAAAGTGCCTCTTAATTTCAAATAAAATGTAGAAGACCAGAATTTTCTGTAAAACAGATAGAGCAACATTGGAAAACAGTAAGTTAAAAGCACAAAACTGAAATTTCATGGACATTTGTCAGTCTAACAATATTTGTTCATATCTTACAAGTTACATAAATATTTCAATCAAAGAAATTCTAGGTAAGATATCAAGAGCATTTTGAAAAGGTTTTGGATGGAATATTGTGGAATATCATCAAAGGTCTTTCAGATCATCATGCAGATATTGGTTTTGCTGGAATCTTGATCTCAGGTTTTAGGGCACAGTTGGGTTGAACTTACTTTTTCCACCCTTTGTTGGTCCCTGAATCAGGAAGAATGACATTTGACTCATCTTAGACACTAATTAGTTTTATAAATGAGAAAATCACTTAACCTCTCTGCTTCTATTTTCCTTGCCTGTAAAATGAATATGATAAAAGCACCCAGCTTTCAAGGTTGTTGTAAGGAATAAAGAAATTAATAAAAATAAAATAATCAAATTTTTAAAAATCAAATAGCAGATTTTAAGTGAAAACTTTGAAGTGCTGTATGCATGCAAACTATTTTTTATTAAAGGCCAGGAGTTTATTTCTAAGGTATTTCTTTTTTTAAAAAAGATTGGTGTGTGAGGAGGGTTGATTTTTTTTCTTTTCTTTTGCTACTAACTGTATTCCTTCTGGTTATTCCTGCTTTTATTTTTCCTTTAATTATGTGACGATCATATAAACTAAGGACTCTATTATGGGGAAAGCATAGCTGCTATCCTAAAATATCAAGTTATCAATCCCAGGGAGTTCAACACGTAGTTTTATTAAACTATATTTCTGACCACAGGGAAGTATGTCCCTACCTATTCAGTGTGTGATATTTTTAATCCACATGCTTTGTGTTTCAGTGACATTTTATATTAATTTATAGGACCCTAAGTGATCATATATATAATTTTAATTTGGTAGGCACACAAATTACATTTGGTAGGTTAATCTGGTTCATAGACTTATGGCAGTTATGGTATTTTGCAGTTGAAGGGAATCTTATAATTCAAATAGTACAAACCATTCATGTGTTTTAGATGAGGTAACCAAAATTTAGAGGGTCTAACTGACTTGTCCAGTATCATGCACTTTGTCATTCATAAATCATGGAATATTAGAATTGGAAGATAAAACTTGCCATTTTTGTAGGATCATAGATTTAAAAGTTGAAAGAAGGTCTGAGAGTCCATTGAGTACCTCTTTACCTCTTTCTCACTTTACAGAAGAGAAAATGAGGAGAAAATGAAGGCTCAGAGAACTTAAGTGACTTATCCAATGGCACAAAAATGATAGAGCAAATATATGAATTCAAGTACTCTGATTTTAAATCCAATACTCTTTTTGAAAATTCTTCATTAATGCATCACTTTATAGATGGAAAACAGAGTTTCAGAGAGGTTGGAGCAGAAATATAACAGGGATTAGGGGCTTCTGTCATGCCAGTTCAATACTTTATAGATTACATGAATATTGCTTCTATTCTTAGTCACATGAAGTGTTTTCAGTAAAGGAAAATTATGAGGTCTATATTTCTTTATACAAAAAATACATATATACACACACCTATTTGCATTCATATGGAGTTTCTATGTGATACATAGAGGGAGTTTCCCTATAGTATGGAAACACATTTGTATATATATATATTTTCACATGATATTTTAATAACATGGAATATATAGTCTGAAAACTACATATACATGTATATACATTTCTATCTATCTATATAATATGGAAACTATATGTATAAAATGTCATTTATATACAAATAAATTATAACTACATATATTTGTGATACATATTCCATTCAATATATGTAGAATTTTCATACTATATCTTTCTAATTTTCACACTACATATATGTTGTATGTATGTGTAGTCTATATTCTATATTCTATAGGATAATATGGACCCTATCTATATACTACATGGAACATATATCATATAAACATATGTATTTACTTCTCAGTATCATATGAAAACTATATTTTCATACTATACTATATGTCAAAGTATATTATGAAAAGAAGTACATAATTATTATGTTATTGGAATATATAGAGTCTTTAGCCATGGGGGAAAATATTTGGCACACATGCCAGAGGGGATACTCAGTGCACTCTCTGGCCACACATATAGTAGGAGTTCACCAGAGTTCATTACTAGAAAGCCAGAGGTTTGCAGGACCCAGGCTGCTCCCCTCCCCTCGCCTGAAGATATTTTTCACATCACCTTCCCCTCTAAAAATTTTGTCATAACTGTTCTATAGCATGAAAACTATGTATGCAAATGAATATATTTAGTTTTCATACTTCTATATATAATATGAAAACTATATACACATCTATGTATAGATATGGCAAAATGATCATTTTGGATCTTATTTTCTTTTTGAAAGAATGAAATAGCATTCTACATTGATATTTTGACTAAAATGTATCTATCTCCTCACTATTTGCTTGCAATCTAGGAATATTCTTAATCCTAATTGTTGTCTCTCTCTCTTGTTTTTTCTTCTACTTTTACCTGTTTAATTCCTACTATATGGTTATGATAGCAATTCTTTCCTTTTCCATAAGCTCTTATAACTGTCCAAAGTTATTTCTTATTTCTTTGGGGGAATTCATTCTTTTCCTATTCTATTCTCCAGGGAGACTCCACCAAACTTAAGGAATGACATTTAATTTGAATTCTTCAGTTTTTAGAGTATTTTTTCTAGTAAAATATCTCCTTCCTTCTGCCATCCCACAAGTTACCAAAGTTTGGTTATAGGTTAGTGCTACAACAGATAGTCTCCTATAGATGTCTCTCTACTCCATGTATTAAGGTAAGAAACAATGAAGCTGTTTGCAAAGTATATTTTTGGACCAACTGTACTGCATTGCAACTAATCAAATTAAAAGTTTGTGCAAATCAACCTCTAATAAGGAGCAGGCTGACAGCATGAAAAATGTTAAGTGGCATTAACAAAACAAATCACTTCCTATTGGTTAGCTACTTGCCATCTCAGTGATATACAAGCTAACGTTTATCTTCTTGTTGTCACTCATAGGCAAGAAATCAAATGAGGAAGTTTAAAAACAGGACAAAAGTAGAAATTAGAAATATTGGGAATATATTTAAAGCAATGATAATTAAAAATGAGCCTTTCATTAATACATGATTAGTTCATGTACAACATGTGTATTTTTGATGCCTTTAATTTCTAAATGGTAATATTAAATTATCCAAGACTCATTGAGCCATATAGTAAGCACAAAATTGTCTTTTTTATGCAGGGATTGCAATCATGGCTCAATATTCATATAACTGATATCAATTATTTCAAAGAATCACATCTTACAAATTTTCACTGTAGGTGAATAGAAAAATACATATTCTAACTATAAAAGAGTATAGGTTGTAGAACCACAGAATATTAGGTTGAATGGAAGCCCAGGTATATGGTTCAATGATTTAAGCACCCAATGTGTGTAAAGCATTGTACTTAGTGCTTGGAGATGATTTTTTCATGTATTAAGCTCTAGGGTTTCTGGAGTTTTTGGGTAGTTTAATAGGATGATCTAACATGTTTCAATAATGCATTGTTGTTGTTGCTATAGTTTTGAAAGGAGAAGTCCAAACCAGTGCAGACAGACAACCTGATGCTATGTTATTTTAAATCTTAGAGAAGTGTTTGTTGCATTGAGAGATTAATTGATTTATCAATGGTCACACATCTAGTATGTGTCAAAAGTAGGTCTTGAGTTTGTTTTCTTGACTCCAAAAGCTGGCTTTCTATCTACTATCCTTGCCACATAGAACAAATGACTAAAATACAAAATATCATATGATAAATGTTTGTAATTGGCAAAGTGCTATATTGGTGCAAGGGAAAAAAAAAAGATAATTTCCAGACAAGGGGATAAGGGAATTCCTGGTTTAGTTGGCTCTTAGGTTAGACTTTATTTTTTTTTTGACTTTTTAAACATTATTTTTTTTGGTTATTTACAAACTTAGGTTAGACTTTTAAAAGATGAGTAGAATTTTTAGTATAATTTGATTCCCCAATAATAATTATGTTTAAATTGTGGCTCTAGGTGGGAAGATGGTAGAGGAGGGTGCAAAGCCTCCTTGTCCTAATTCCCCACATAAACAACCAAAAATAATTCAACATGACCAATCATAAAACCTGCAAAAATAGATAGGAATCCTAAGGAAGCTGAACAGCCAGGTTTGGGAGGAAGGTTTCTGATTTTCCTACCCTTAGTCCCACTGCCATAGGCCCAGTGGGGCAAGAAATGAGTAAATTAGTGAAATCAACAAAGTAGCCCCTGGGGGCAAGTTTGGCGATCTTATCTTGTTTGCTTAGCCCAGGAACTTGCATCCTGGAATTTACCATTGCAACCCATAGAAGAAGGGTCCTGGGAAGAGCAGTTTAAGCTTCTGATTGGTCTCTGAACCACTGTTTGACAACTAAGAATTGAAGCAGGGGACAACATGGAGACTATGGGCAACAAGCCCTAAGGATTGAAACTCAACCACCTCTGCTAACATATGAAGGATTTTGGATGCCTGAGTTACATAGATTAGATACTTGCTGAATCCTGGGTTGAGGCAGTAGGAGAAGAGTGAAGAAAAAGTACACACTGGTAAGTGTGGTTGCTGAGGAACTGGGGACCTATCAACTATAATCATTCCCAGGAGAATAGAGTCCCTAACTGCTCCCAGTGGGGAAGATAGACAGTCTGCTTGCAGTTGTAGTGTCAGAACTGCCCTCAGGTTGGAGAACCTGAGATCATTCTCTGACCGGGATTTGCATAGGTGATTGGGATTACATCTAATCCTGGGCTATAAAAATTGAAATAACAAAATAGGATTCAGGAAAAAAACAAACATAAAAGAAAAACCTGAAACCCAAGGTAAGCATACCCCATTACACTAGGGACTCCAGCAAATAGCCAAAAATTAAGCATATTGTCCTGATCTTTAAAATTTAAATTAAAAAAAAATGAGCAAGCAAAGGAGAAAGAGACCAACTATTGATAGCTATTATGTGGAAAGAGAATGTGGATAGCTATTACATTATTATGCAAACCTGTAATAATTAAAATAGTTGGTTATCATAAACTGTAGTGATTAAAATAGTGGCAGATATAAATTGTAGTAGATAAAAGAGTGGATGAGTAAGTTGTGACTGTAGGAAATATGTTTTCACTACAGTGTCTTGTTTTTAAATCAAATATAAGGTGGTCACCAGGGAAATATTCCCAATTATTAAATATATACCCAAGTTAGCTGGTTTTTATAAAGATTTTAATTAATGCAAATGAGGAATTAAAGAAAGAGAGAAAAAAGGAAGTAATGATCAAAGGATAGGCCAGCCCAGGGCAGCCCTGGCCAACCCAGGCCTAAGCCTTAAGAGAAAGATCAGTCAGACCTTAATCACTCACCACAAGATCTGTCCAAGCAAGGATTCTAGTGACACCAGGCCAGCTTCATCTCAGCTGCCTCCACCAGCTCAATCCTGAATCTGAATGTATCAGAATGTCTCTGAATGAATCTGAGTTCCTATTTAAAGGGAATTTTCTTCTATGTCTCCTCCCCTAAGTTCTCACATCTACCAATCACAGTAGATGTTTTTCAAAGGACAGACCATTCTTAGTTCACACCTGAGTAGACTAATTTTTTGAGTAATTAACTCCTGAGTAGACTAGAATCTCTGAATAAGTTTTCACCTCTTTGCTCCTTGTAAGTTCACAAGTTGCCTGACCTTTTTAGGTACTTAGCACCCTTTTGTATTATATCCCCAAATAGGCATAGCTTAAGAACTTTTGTCCTATTATAAGTATGGGTTTAAGTACTTTTCATTGTTCAGCAAAGAGTTTACAACTTTATCTTCCCCAAAGGCATGCTTAAGTATGGTGAAGTAGAGTTCTCACATTCCTGATCAAGTACCTTCACTGCCCAAATGGAGAATGGTCCCAATGGGGAATGGTCTTAACCCAATCTTATGAAGTAGGGTCTGGGAAATTTTTAAGGTTCACAATCCTAACCTTATGAAGTAGGGTCTGAGAAATTTTAAGGTTCACAATCCTCAGTCAGAGAATGACCTCCTGACTCAGATTCAGAAGATAATGAAATTCAGTAAATTCAAAAACACTAAAAAATACCAAAAAATGACCACAACTTCAGAAAGATTTTGGAAAGAATTTTAAAAAATTTTCAAAAAACCAAATGAGAGAGCTTGAGGAAAATTTAAAAAAAAGTGCAATAAGAGAAAATCAAGGAAATTATGTAAAAATATCACTCAGGTGTTAAAAGAGATTCAGAAACTCATGGAAGTAATTTATTTATTGAGGACTAGAATTGGATAAGAGGAACCTAAAAATTTCCTGGACAATAAGAAATAATAAAGCAAAATAAAAAATAGTGAAATAGAAGAGAGTATAAAATATCTCATCTCAAAACAACTGACTTGGAAAATAGATCAGGGATGGACAATATAAGAATAGTGAGACTCCTGGAAAGTTATAATTAAAAGAAAAAAGTTTACACATCATAATGTAAGAAATCATTAAGGAAAACTTCCTAGAAATTCTAGAAAAAGAAATTAAAACAGAAATTGAAAGAATCAACTAATCACCACCTCAAAGGGACCCAGAGATGAAAATGGATGGGAACAGTATTGTTAAATTCTGTAGTTCCTAATTAAGGAGAAAATACTGCAAGCCAACAAAAGAAAAAATAGAAAACAAAAAACCCTCAAAATCTTAAATACCATGGAGCTTGCATAAATGAAGATTTTGAACCTTTGACTTCATTCCCCAGAAGTCCTTAGTATTTCCCAAAATTCCCTATAATCTTTCTTGCATAGTGTAAACCTTAAAATTTCACAAACTTATGAATGTTAAAAATTTTACTCCACATTGAGGAAGCCTCCAATTCCCTACTTGAAATAATTTCCTACCAGATAGTGCGAACTCTACTCGAATGTGAAAACTCCTTGCTATGAGAATATCTCTACTCCACCCCTACTTAAGACTGCTTTAGGGGAGAAAACTCCTTGTTATGGGAGGACCTTGATTCTACCCCTACTTAAGACTGCTTTAGGGCAGAAAACTCCTTGCTAAAAAATGAAAGTACTTGAAAACCATACTTATAAAGGAAAGGAGTTCTTTGAGCCATGCCTGTTTTTGGAATTAATACAATGGGATGCTAGGTGCCTATAAAGGTGGGGTAACCTGTAAACTACTTAGACCTAAAAGGTGAAAACTTACTCAGAGGTTTTCTCTTAATGAAATTAGTCGACAGCAGCATTTTTTTTCTGACTTACTAAAGATATTAATCTACTCAGCTGTGAATTCAAAATGGGCTGTCTTTTGGAAAACATCTACAGTGATTGGTAGATGGAAGAACTTAGGGGAGGTGACATAGGAGATTTTGCCCTTAAAAATAAGAGCTCAGAGAAGAGCTGGAGATCATTCTGAAACATTCAGATTGAGGAAGATCATTCTGAAACATTCAGATTGAGGAAGGGCTGATTCTGAAAAATTCAGATGGAGGAGGGAGCTGGTGAAAGCAGCTGAGATGATGCTGACCTGGTGTCACTAGAATCCTTGCTTAGGCAGACCTTGTGGTGAGTGTTAAAAGACAGACTGACTGATCTCTCTCTCTTAAGACTCAGGTCTAGGCCATGTTGTCTTAAGGCCCTTCATACTTATTTCCTTTTTCTCTCTTTCTCTCTTTTCTTTAATTCCACATTTGTATTAATTAAAATCTCTATAAAACCCAGTTGACTTGGGTATTTGAATAATTGGGAATATTTCCCTGGCGACCACCTTATATTTCATTTAAAAACCAAGACACTGTAGTGAAACATATTTCTGCAGTCAAATTTACTCACCCTCTCTTATATCTATCATAATTTATATCTTTCACTATTTTAATCACTACAGTTTAAGACCTCAACCATTTAAAATCTAACAATAGTCACATTGGCGAGATTATATTATTGACCTTTAACTGTAACTCCTCCCACATTTTCTTTTTGGCATGCAGCCAGTGGTGATGTTGGTAAGGTGGGGATTTTAAATGGGCTAATCAGCAATGGGCATGTGGTTTTTATTTTGTATCCTCTTTATTCCTTGATTTCTAATGATCATTAATTAAACCTCCTATAATATAAATATTTTTATTATTAAGATTTAATTTTAATTTTTACAGTTTGCCCACTAGAAGGGATGAAAAAAACTTTCAATTTTTTAAAATATAGCATAGATAATTGTTTTTAAGCCATGTTTTTCCTGCCAAGGCTTTTTGCCCACCCCACCCACCCTTTCAGACTCCAAGAGAAATAAGCCACTTCTCTCACTCATCTGCAAGGAACCTCAGTTCCTTGCTGCTGACTTTGGATATGGCTGGGGATATAGACTCTAAATGAACATCCTAATGAAAAACACCAACAACATGGAAATAGGTTCTGATCAAGGACACATGTAATACTCAATGAAATTAGGCATCAGTTCTGGGAAGGGTGGGGGGAGGGAAGGGAGAGAAATAATATGATTCTTGTAACCAAGGAATAAAAAATATAAATAAAACTACCAGGAAGGATTGAGCCCTCACTAGTCAACTCCTAAATGAACAAACAAACAAAAAAGAGCACCTTTTCAATTTATTCATTGTAAACCTTAAAATTTCTTAGACTTATAAATGTTGGAAATTTCACCATTGGGAAATTTCATACTTGAAAAATTTCCTATTGATAGTGGGAACTCTATTGGAATGTGAACCCCATTGGCATGGGAGGTTCCTCCTCCTCCCTTCTTAAGATTACTTTAGGAAAGAAACCTTTTGCTGAACAATGGAAAGGGCTTTGACCTATGCTTAAGCATAGAACAGGAATTTCTTTGAGTCATGATTGATTTTAGAATTGATACAATAGAGATACTTGGAATGACAGAACCAGGTCTTGGAAAATACAATTTCCACCCCACTCAGTCCTAACAGGATTTAGGAAGGGCTGCAGCAAAGGATCAAGATTTAATTATTTGAGAATATGACCTTCAACAGACATGTGCAAAGCCACAGACCTCTGGGCAGTCCTGGGTTAAGTTAGAGCCACCATTGGCACAGGGAAGACATGGACAGTGATTGGTAGATGTGAGAACTGAGGGGAGGGAACTTGGATGGTTTCCTTAAAGATAGAGGGGTCTGAGGACTGAGGGGTGGTTGGTTGGAGAGGTGTTGGCTCTGTGAGGTGGTGCTTTGAGGGTTGGCTCTGAAGGAAGCTGGAGGTGGAGGCCCCTGAGACTGTTTCTCCATTTTGGTCACATGAATGATAGGGACTGATCTCTTTTCTTTGCCTCAGCTATCTAAGGGCTTGGGCCTTTTGGTCCAGCCTAAACAGAAGGGGTATTTAAGCCTTATTCCCTTCTCTCCCCTTTCTCTCTCCCTCTCTCTCTCTATCTCTAATTCCTTTCTTCCTCCTGTTTGTAATTAAACTATATAAAAGGTTGACTGCTGACTTGAGTTTTCATTTAGGAATTACATAGCTGAATTCCTTGGTGACCTTAAATTAATATATATCAGTCTTTTAAAGTGATTTCCTTGTCACATCATTTGATCACACAAAAGAATTCTATATTGATTATATACACTCATATAGGATCAGTCAGATTTGTGTGAATCAGATCCAAAATCACAGATACTAAATTTGCTATTTTCCTGTTCTGTATATATATGAAAAAAAATTCTTAGACTAGTTACACAGCTTGTAAATTTGCCATGAAGAAAAAAAGGAAAGTGAGTTTAGTGTTATTCCACCTGATAGTCCACTCAGGAAACTGCTTCAGTCATGGGGGCAGGGTAGAATCCCTGTTCAGTATGGCAATGACAAAGACTCAATGAATGAAAATATGTACAAAGTTTTTAAAGAAGTTAGCTGATTAGTTATTGGGTATAATCAAATAATAGTATCTGTGAGGAATACTCTTTAGAATTTTACACTCAGACACTAATAATTTCTTCAAAATGTTAGCATTCATTAGGGAAAAAATCAGAGTTATGGACTTGGAAGTTAGAATTTTCTTTCATTTATAGAAAAAAGGGACATGTTCTACTACAGTGTTTTCTTTTCCAGTTTATTTATTTGCACTATCTATTTCAATTCATATCAGCAGATGCTTTCAAGTTGCCTCTACTCTCAGTCTGATCCATTCGAGGTAAGAGGAAATTCTGAATAATACAAGTTTTATTATTGTTAAAATATGAATATAAAAATTTTTATGGGACTTTGCCTAATGTCTCCCTTCAGGAGAAGGGAATAAAAATGAGCCATTGAACAGTGCCACAGAAGCACAAGGCTACTTGCATAGTGCCAAAGAGTAGACGGTCAAAGAAACCTAATCAATTCTATGTGGATTGATGACATTCTGCACAAAGAGCTCAAGGACTTGATCATATTTGAGACTCAAGGTTGCAGCTGTTTAACATGCATTAAATGCAGGGCTTCCTTGTAACACACATCTTGTGGGGGTGGGCCACTTGGAGGTGGGATGGTGTTGGAGAAATAATGGATGAGACACAGCTTTCTCAATCAACCCACATCACAGGTTTCACAGGATGAACTTCTCTACCTTGGCTGAGTCCTAGCTTTATTTTATACCCTCATGATCACACATCTGCTTGGCACACAGTTTCATTCTCAACATACATGTTTCCATGGAACCTAACAACAGACAATTAGCATAGGGAGATAGTCAATGAAACACTGTTGCTAAAGGCAGGATCAGTGGGTAGAATCAACATGACCCAGATATAGGTTAGGAAATTCAGAGCAGAGATTTGCCAGAAGTGTTTAATGCCTAGAAAAGAGGGTCCTATCTAAGTGGGTATATAAGAATCCTTAGTTTTAATTTTGTAAATGGGCTCTCCTGGTAATATCCTGGGGGGACAGAGTTGTATGTCTGTATTAACCCAGCAAGCATGTTGCTCTCATCTATTTTTCTGGGGCAAAGTAAGAATAATAATCATAGCAATTTCAATAATAAGGGGATATTAATAATGAAAGTCACTAAGAGGGGTTTCAATGGGTGTTCCATCCTTCCTGGGAATTGCTTTGCAGTGCCCGGTTTCCATGTGGACCATATGAAACAGCATGGTTTTTGATGGCTCCCAGCACACACACTCTATATCAATTACATAACATTAATTGTTCTGGCTCCAATATCCCTGAGAAAGATACATAAAATCAGACCAGGGAATGACACTTCCTTAGTCCTTTTTTCTCTCTTATTATGGCAACTTCTTGTAGTCTTGGCTGCAAATGGGTAAGTGAAATATTTCTGCATTTTTTTGTCCTACAGACTTGTGGAATAGAAATTACTTTAATTGGACCCTGATATAAGGGCCTGTTAGAAATTTATAAAATTGGGCCCTGATTCAAGGATCTGTTATAGGTTTATTTTCCTTTACTTAGAATTTTTACACATAAGATATTTTTACACATAGTCCATATTTTATCCTCCAAATTATTTTATCTTTTATTTGGATTTTTTGATGTTTTTTGATTTCTCTTGCCAATTGATTCATACACATCATAGCTCAGCCATGCATTCCTAAGTGATCCCTGTGTTTTTCAACACCCTCTCCAGGAGGGAATGTATAATTATTCTAAATTGCAAAGTTTAAATTCTTTTTGATAGTAATTTTAGGTTAAGAAACATGCTACCTCTCTGAATCCAGAAAGTGAACTATTTGGAGATGGCACCATGAAGATGCCTTTACAGGCCACACACTGAACCAGAAGATCCAGAGTGAACTTTGGGATGTGGTGGTCTGAACTGTGTGGTGTTGAATGTTTTTGTTTTGTATGTATACTCTTATGCCAAAGGGAACTTCCCCATAAATGGTTTTTGTTAATGTGCCTAGCAATCATTGGTTTTGTTCCCTTCCTCTTATCCTCAAATTATTGTAATTTCAAATTTGGTATGTTTACAAGACCTATTGGATAAACTAGTCTTCAATGTGTCTCAGGGCTATGTATAAATGGAGATTTTGAACCTTTGACTTCATTCCCCAGAAGTCCTTAGGATTTCCCAAAATTCCCAATAATCTCTCCTGCATAGCCATATTGGGGAGATCAACATTATTGGTATTTAATTGGCTGTAACTCCTCCCATGTTCTCTTTTTGGCATGCAGTCAGAGGTGATGGTGGTAAGGTGGGGATGTAAAATGGGCTAATCAGCCATGGGCATGTGGTTTTTATTTTGTGTCTTCTTTATTACTTGATTTCTAATGATCATTTAATAAACTTCCTAAAATAAAAATATTTTTTATTATTAAGATTTAATTTTAATTTTTATAAGACACAGTTACAATAACAAGAATTAATAGCAGGGCATTGAACAAAGCATTTCAAAGAACTAAAGAATTAGGCTTATAACCCAGAATCATCTACTCAGCAAAGATAAGTGTAATGAAAAAAGGTAAAACACAGATATTTACCAACTAAAGGAGTTTCATCTATTCCTGGAGAAAAACTCAGAATTCAACAAAAAAAATGTGATCTATGAGAAACACACAAAGGTAATGAAAGATTAATCATAAGTAACCCCAAAAGCCAAATTGTTTGTTTCCTCTATGGGGAAATATTGTCTACAGTTCTTGGGAATGGTATCATTGAATGGGTATTTTCAATGAGCATGTATGGATAGAAGACTTGAGGTCAAGCTGAATTTAATATAATGAGTCAAAATGATAGTTGAATAGGCCAGGACTATGGCTATATCATGGAAGAGGAATGAGTGAAAGAATTGCCACAGAGAAGGGGAGGAGGGAATAGAGGGCTGACACTCCTAAAACCCTACTCTCATTGGATAAAAAGAAAACTCTCTTCAATAAAGAGGAAACAATGCACATTGTTAGAAAGGGAAAATCTTCTGAACATATAGAGAAATGTGAAAGAAGGCAGATGAGATAAGGGAAGGACTGGGAATCCCCTTGAAAGACTGAGGGAATAAGAGAAGGAAGTTTTGACTAAGGAAAAAAGGTCAAGGAGAAAACCAAAAAGGGGGAAGAGAGTGATACCAAGGGAATGGTTTAAAATCAAGAGTTAGGAAGTTAAGGTGAGGTCATAAGGGAGGGACTTTAGGGGAAAGATAAGGGAATGATTTTTATTTTATTTTATTTTATTTTATTTTATTTTATTTTATTTTAATTTTTAAAATTTTATTTAATTGATTAATTTAGAGTATTTTTTTCAGGATTACAAAAATCATGTTCTTTCCCTCCTGTCCCCCCAACTCCCTCCCATAGCTGATGCACCATTCCACTGGATTTTACATATGTCATTGGTCAAGACCTATTTCTATATTATTGATATTTGCACTAGGATGATCATTTAGGGTTTATTACCTCAATCATATCCCCATTGACCCATATGATCAACCACTTTTTTTTTCACATTTCTACTAACACAGATCTTCCTCTGAATGTGGAGAGTGTGCTTTCTCATAAGACCTTCAGAATTGTCCTAGATCATTGCATTGCTACTCATAGAGAAATCCATTATGTTTGAGTGTACCACAGTGGATCAGTCTCTGTGTACAATGTTCTCCTGGTTCTTCTCCTTTCACTCTGCATCAATGCTTGAAGGTCGTTCTAGTTCACATGGAATTCCTCCAGTTTATCGTTTATTTGAACACATTAGTATTCCATCAGCAACAGATAACACAATTTGTTCAGCCATTCCCAAATTGAAGGCCATTTTTTCATTTTCCAATTCTTTGCCACCACAAAAAGCATGGCTATGAATATTATTGAGCAAGTCTTTTTCCTTATTATCAATTTGGGCTACACACTGAGCAGTGCTATGGCTGAATCAAAGACTAGATAGTCTTTTAGCTCCCTTTGGGCATAGTTCCAAATTGCCTTCCAGAATGGTTGGATCAATTCATAAATCCACCAGCAGTGCATTAATGTCCCAATTTTGCCATATGCTCTCCAACATTTATTACTTTTTTTTGCTGTCATCTTAGCAAACCTGATGGCTGTGAAGTGGTACCTCAGAGTTGTTTTGATTTGCATTTCTCTGATTATAAGAGATTTAGAACATTTTTTCATGTGTTTATTGATAGTTTTGATTTGTTTATCTGAAAAATGACTATTCATGTCCCTTGCCCATTTATCAATTGGGAAATTGCTTGATTTTTTGTAAAATTGATTTAGCTCTTTATAAATTTGAGTAATTAGACATTTGTTAAAGGTTTTTGTTATGAAGATTTTTCCAATTTGTTTCTTCCCTTCTAATTTTAGTTGCATTGGTTTTGACTGTACAAAACTGTTTTAATTTAATGTAATCAAAATTATTTATTTTATATTTTATAATTTTTTCTGACACTTGTTTGGTCTTAAAATCTTTCCTTTCCCAAAGATATGACAAGTATATTATTCTGTGTTCACATAATTTACTTATAGTTTCCTTCTTTATATTCAAGTCATTCACCCATTCTGAGTTTATCTTGGTGTAGGATGTGAGATGTTGATCCAAACCTAATCTCTCCCATACTGTTTTCCAATTTTCCCAGCAGTTTTTGTCAAATACTGGATTTCCCCCCCCCCCAAAGCTGGGATCTTTGGGCTTATCGTAGACTGTCTTGCTGAGGTCACTCACCCCAAATCTATTCAACTGATCCTTCTTTCCAATTCTTAGCCAGTACCATATTGCTTTGATGCCCACTGCTTTAGAGTATAGTTTGAGGTCTGGTACTATTAGGCCACCTTTGTTCACATTCTTTCCAATATTTCCCTTGATATTCTTGATTATTTGTTCTCCAAATGAACATTATTGTATGTTTTTTCTAATTCCATAAGAGTTTCTTGGTAGTTTAATGGTTATGGCACTAAATAAGTAAACTAGATTGGGTAGGATTGTCATTTTATTATGTTAGGTAGTCCTACCCATGAGCAATTAATGTTTTTTCATTTATTTAGATATAGTTTTAATTGTGTGGATAGTATTTTGTAGTTGTGTTTATACAGTTCTTGCATTTGTCTCAGCAGATAGATTCCTAAGTATTTTATATTCTCTAGGTGATTTTAAATGGAATTTCTTTTTATAAATCTGACTGCTGAGATGTATTGGAAATATATACAAAAGCTGATTATTCATGGGTGTTTATTTTGTAACTTACAAATTTGGTAAAGTTGTTGATTATTTCCACTAGCTTTTTGGTGGATTCTCTAGGATTGTTTAAGTAGACCATCATATCATTTGCAAAGAGTCTTAGATAGGTGTCTTCATTACCTATTTTAATACCTTCAATTTCTTTCCCCTCTCTGATTGCTACTGATAGTGTTTCTAGTAAAATGTTAAATAATATAGGTGACAACGGGCATCCTTGTTTCACTCCTGACCTTATTGGGAATATTTCTAAATTATCCCCATTGCAGATGATACTTACTGATGGCTTTAGATATATACTGTTTATTATTCAAAGGAAAGGCCCTTCTATTCCCATACTTTCTAGTGTTTTCAAAGGAATGAGTGCTGTATTTTGTCAATACTTTTCTGAATCTATTGAGATAATCATATGATCATTGGTTTCCTTGTTCATATGATCCTTGAATTTCTGGTAAAAATCCCACCTGTTCAAAATGACTGACACTCATGATTACTTGCTGGAGTCTTTTTGTTAGTATTCTATTTAAAATTTGTGCATCTATGTTTATTAAGGAGATTGGTCTATAGATTTCTTCCTCTGTTTTGACCTGCCTGACATTGGAATAAGTGCCATATTTGTGTCATAAAAAGAATTTGGTAGAATTCCTTCTTTGCAAATTTTGGCAAATAGTTTGTATAATATTGGGATTAGTTGTTCTTTGAAAGTTTGATAGAATTCACTCGTGAACCCATTAGGCCCTGGGGATTTTTCTTAGGGAGTTCTTTAATGGCTTGTTCAATTTCTTTTTCTGATATGGGGTTATTTAAGTATTCTATTTCTTCTTCTGTTAATCTAGGCAATTTAAAGTTTTCTAAATATTCATATCACTCATATTGCCATACTTATTGCCATGTAATTGGGGAAAATTGACTTAATTTCCTCTTCATTAGAGGTTAAGTCTCTCTTTTCATCTTGGATACTTTCAATTTGATTTTCTTCTTTCCTTTTTTAAATTAGATTGTCCTGTAGTTTGTCTATTTTTTTTTCAAAATACCACCTTCTAGTCTTATTTATAAAATCAATAGTTCTTTGTCTTTCAATTTTGTTAATTTCTCCTTTGATTTTTAGGATATCTAATTTAGTCTTCATCTCAGGATTTTTAATTTGTTCCCTTTCTAGTTGTTTAATTTGCATGCCCAATTCATTGACCTCTGCCCTCCTTAATTTGTTAATATACGACCTCATGGATATAAATTTCCCCTGAGTACTGCTTTGTCGGCAACCTATAGATTTTGAAAGGATATCTCAACATTGCCATTTTCTTCAATGAAATTTTTAATTGTTTCTATGATTTGTTCTTTAACTAATCACTTTTGGAGAATCATTATTTATTTTCCAGTTAATTTTTGATTTGCCTCTCCATGTACCCTTGCTTATTATTATTTTTATTGCATTATGATCTAAAAATGTTTAATTTATTGATTCTCCTTTTTTTTTTGCACTTGTTTGACATGATTTACTGCCCTAGTACATGGTCAATTTTTGTGATTGTACCATATGTTGCTGAAAAGAGAGTGTATTCCTTTTTGTCCCTATTTATTTTTTTTCCACAATTCATTAACTCTAATTTTTCTAAGATTTCATTCATTTCTCTTACCTCTTTCTTATTTATTTTCTTGGTTTGATTTATCTGGATCTGATACAGGCCGGTTCAGGTCTCTAACTAATATAGTTTTACTATCTATTTCCTCCTTTAACTCCACTAATTTCTCCTTTTGTAATTTGGATGCTATACCATTTGGTGCATACATGTTGATTACTGATATTTCTTCATTTTCTATAGTTCCTTTTATCAGGACAAAATTACCTTCCCTCTCTCTTTGGATCAGATTTATTTTTACTATTTGTTAGTCAGATATCATGATTGTAATTCCTGTCTTTCTTCTCTCAGTTGAGGCCCAATAGATCTTACTCTAGCCTTTGATCCTTATTCTGTGAGTATCTACCTGCATTATGTGTGTTTCTTGTAGATAGCTTATGGTAGGATTTTGATTTCTAATCTACACTGCTATTTGCTTTTGTTTTATGGATGAGTTCATTCAATTCATAGTTATGATAAACACCTCTATGTTCCCCAACAATTTGATATCCTCTCCTAGTTCTACCCTTTCTTCTTTTGCTGTATCTTTTTAGACAATTGGTTTGCTTTTAGTCAGTCCCCCTAATCCCCAACCTTATTATAGTTCCCTTTCTGCCCCCTCCATTTTTGTTCCCTTCTTATTTTTTAAGTGTCTATTAAGTTCCCTCCCCCCTTTCCCCCCTTTTTTGAACTACCCACCCACTCCTGCCCCCTTAGTTTTTCCTTTCTCACTTTCCCTGTAGGGTTAGATTGAATTCTATACCCCAGCAGATGTAGATCCTCTTCCCTTTCTGAATTGATTTCACTGAGAGTAAGGTTTAAATATTTCCTATTAGCATTCTCTTCCTCTCCTTTTATAATAGTATTCTTCCCTTCTCCTTCTAATGAAACTCTCTGTGAGATATTTATCCTATTTATCTTATTCCTCCAAGTTTCTCTTGGTACCATCTTCTATTTCCCCCTCCCTTTTTCTTTCTTTCTTTTTTTACATATCATCTTAGACCACTTATTACCCCAATCTTTACATATGAATGATTCTTCTAATTACTATAATAGTGAATATAATTTTTGAGAGTTAAAAATAACATTTCCCCATATATTAATATGAACAATTTGATCTTTTTGAAGCCCTTAAAGAAGAAAATTTAAATTAAAAAATTTTCCTCTTTCCTCTCTCTTTCTTATTTACCTTTTCATGCTTCTCTTGATCTTTGTATTTGGATTTCAAACTTTCCATTTAGATCTGGTAGTTTCTTTACAAATCCTTGGAAATTTTCTATTTTATTGAATGCCCATACTTTCCCTTGAAGTATATAGTCAGTTTTGATGGGTAGGTGATTCTTGCTTGAAGACCCAGGTCTTCTGCCTTTCTGAATATCATATTCCAAGCCCTGAAGTCCTTTATTGTGGAACCTGCCAGATCTTGAGTGATTGTGATTGGTGCTGCTTGATATATGAATTGTCTCTTTTTGGCTTCTTTTACATTTTTTTCCCTTAACTTGGAAGTTTTTAAATTTGGAAATTACATTCCTTGGGGCTGTCTTTTGAGGATTTATTATAGATGGTATTCTATTAACTCTTTCAATGTCTAATTTGTCCTCTTGTTCAAGAACATCGTGGCAGTTTTCTTGTATAATTTCTTGTATTTTGAAGTCTAGGATTTTGTTTATTTCTGAGTTTTCAGGTAGACCAATGATTCTCAAATTGTGTATTCTAGACCTGTTTTCTTTGTTATTCATCTTCTCAGTGAGATCTTTCATCTTTCCTTCTATATTTTCAATCTTTTGACTTTACTTTATTAATTCTTGCTATTTTGTGAGATCATTGGCTTCTAATTGCCCAATTCTGGTCTTTAAAGATTGGTTTTCCACTATAATTTTTTGATTTTCCACTATAATCTTTTGATTTACTTTTTTGGTTTGGTCTATCCTGCTTTTAATGGCTTTCAGCTGTTTAATTTTGGTCTCTAATTTATTTATCATTTCATTTTATTTCTGGGCTTCTTTATCCAATTGGTAGTTCCTATATTTTAACTTGTTATTTTCTTTTTGAAGTATTTCCCACTTTTCTTGCCAATATTCTTCCATCTTTTTGATAAGCTCCAATTTAAATTCTTCAGGGCTTGTGGCCAATTTCCATTTTTTGGGAATATTTGGATTCATTTATTTGTATGCCCTCTTCTGCTATTTCCTCTATTGTCTGGATTTTTCCTCCATTAAAATTATCCTGGGTCAATCCCTTCTTCTTGTTTTTTCTTGGTGTTGGGAAGTTCTTTTTCCCAATTGTTTTTTTTGCCATCACTACTGTGGTTTTTCCTTCCCTTTCCAATCAGAAATCTGAGTGAGGAGGGCAGGATTTCTTTGTATGGAGTTAAAGAGTGATGTTTTTGCCTGAGGCAGTCTCTTAAGACTCTGGAACTTCTAGTATTTGCAGCTCTTCTCTGTGCTATCTCCTCACCCTATGTCTGTGCTCTTCTGCCTGTTGGGGTCTCAATTCTAGCTGCTCTCAGGGGTAGATGTTTGGTGGTCTTAGTCATCCAAGGACTTAGAGGTGCCTCTCACTTGCTCACTGATTCTAGTGTGAGCTGGCTCTGAGTCTAGCACACTGGCTCAGTAGGTCAGGTGGGAGTGGGTAATTCAGTTCATGCTTTCGTGTAAGCTATTTAATCCCCTTATAGTGTGGAAATGCCTAAATCCTAAGAACCTTCATTTCTGCACCCTACTGTGGAGTCCCTTTGTTCATATTAATTCTTTTTTTTTGTCCTTTTATGGTAGTCTATCTCAGTAGGTGCTGAGGAGAGGTAGATTCTTGAGTCTAAATTTCAGTCATGTTTACCCAGAAGTTGGGAGTGATTTTTAGAATCAAGAAGTAGGAGGAAACCATCAGAAGAGGATAAGGAAGGGATTTTTGGAAATATGGATGAATTAAGAATTAAAATGTAAGGAGGAAAGGATATGAAAGGGACTTTGGAAAATTGGGACAAATGGGAAATAAGAGGACAAGAGGAGAAGTTAAAGAGGGATTTTTGGGAAGCAATGGGAATTGGAGAAGTATTGGTAAGAGGAAATTGGGCATTTGAGGAAGAATACAGTGGGAAAAAGGGAAAAAATGGACTTACAGTGAGGAGGAATGAAATAGATGGTAATGCACAGCTTATAACAATATTATTAAGAGTAAATAGGATAAATTCACTCTTGGGAAGAAAATAGACAGAATTGATCAAGACCAAGTACCTGACAATGTATTGTTTATAAGAAACACACTGAAAATGAGAGATACATCTAAAGGAAATGTGAGAGCCTGGTGTAGAACATACTATGCTTCAGCAGATTGAGAGGAGCCAGGGGTAGTTGCCATGATATATGACAGAGTTGGGACTAAAATGGATATAATTGGAAGGAATGAACAGGGTAACTATTATTATGTTGGTGGAACACTAGGGATAATGAAACATTATCGATAGTAGACTTGTATGCACCAAGTGTAAAAGAATCAAGATTTTTTGCTGAAAAACTAAATGAAATACAGGTGGAAATAGATAACAAATTAATAGTAAGAGATTTTAATTTTCCTCTCTTAGAACTATATAAATCTACCCAAAAAAAGGAATAAAGGAAGAAGTTAAGGGAATGAATGGACCTTTAGTTAAATTAAATATGATTGAGATCTGGAGACGCCCGCCTACACCTGCTTGAGATTAGTAGTAGATCTAAGTCTGAGCATACACATAATCTAAACATTGTTTCTGGTGTAATAATAATGATTTATAGAGCATAAATAGTCTTACCAAAGTCTTACTTTAATACTTATCATACTATGGAAATAATCCTGCATTCTTTAAGGGTCATGACATTGGAACAAAAGTTCTCCTGGGTATGACAATGTTGGAAAGATTTTGTTTTAGAAATAATATGGTCCTGGAAATGCATTGTGTCTGCTGATCAAGGACCAATCTAGCAAAATATGGTCCCAGTAATATATGCTAACTAAGACCTAAACAGTTAAGTTGATGAAACCAAATGCTGATAGAAACACAAAGAAACATGTCTAATACTACATTGCTAGAGCAGCTATGAATTGTTTTCTTAGAAAACAATGAAAATATACATGAAGAGGTGTAAAACTGTTCATGCTCATTGACCTAAGGTTCCCATTACTAGGATTAGTCCATAAGGACAAGATTGAGAGGGTGAAATGTTTTATATGTATGAAAATATTCCTGGAATCTTTGTTTGTAGTGACAAAATGATTGGAAATAACACAAATACAGTGATTCAGAGAAATGGTTGAATAGATTATGATATTTAAATATAATATATTGTATTGTTATTAGAAATTACAAATGTTGAAAATATTAAGAAAAGAAAAATATGACATGAAAAAGGTAAGAGTAATAAATATGATTATATTCATATTCTAATTATATTATTAAAAACCACAAAATCATTAGAAAACTAAAACAAATACAAAGGTAACTCAAAAGCAGAGGATGTTTATATTAGCATACACACATAATGTACATGTTTTTAAATAAATTATGAACAATGTAGAGTTGTTTGTTTTGCACATGTTTTTGCATTTATTTTAATGTTTTTGTTGGTGGTGGTGGTTACTAGGTATATAATAAAAATTGAAAAAAAAAGAAAAATAATTTTTTAAAATTGTGGTTCTACTACTTGCTAGCTATATACACTTATGCCAGTGTCTAAATCTCCATTTCCTTATCAGTAAAATGGGGATAATATACTTTAGTACATGGAGGGCTTATTGTAAAGAAAATATCTTAAAATTTATATAAATGTGAGCTGTTACTATTTTATCCTATTTTTATGCAACCATGATGATTAAAACTAAAGAATTAATGAAATTGCTGAGGAATACAGAGTAAAAATGGAAGAGGGCCAAGGAAGCATTTAAGAAAATATCATCTTTAAAGACTTGGGAAGAGGGCAAGGAGCCAGGGAATGAGGGAGAAAAAAACTGTTAGAAAGGAAGAATTAATAGGAAATTGTTACCTCAGAATTCATGAAAAGATGGTAAAAGCCAGAAAGTTGGGTTAAGGGGTGGGGGGAATCATGTAAGATACTTATGTGAAATTGTGTAGAAAATGTGTGTCCTTTGCTTTGGCTCATGTTATGTTTATTTGTTGCAAAGGGCATCCCAGGTTATAGGACAAATATTTGTATCTACTGACTTCATGATATCTCAGCAAATGTCTTTGTTTTGAACTAATTATCTCCTCTGACTAACTATTAAATGCCATTAAATTTTCAGGGGATCATAAGCAATAGTTTTAGAAGTACATATCTACAGAGTAACTTGCATTTAGGGATAGTCAATTTCCACCAAACCGAATTCGTGAGTGTAAGTTGAGGAGGTACTGGTTAAATGTGTACTGCTGGTGGGTGAATAGGAAATCATGAAATATAATTTGGAAACGCAGAATCTTGCAAGTGGTACAGATACAGGAGGTAGTTGCATCTAAAGTATGACTATAATTATATAGCTAAAATAGGGTGGACAAGACATCACGATTAAGGAGATTGAGATTTTGTGAATTCATAGTATTAGAGAGATGACCAAGATGAATACTGAAAGACACAAAAGATGATGTAAGACTAGAAAAATCATAAGCCAAAAATTAAAGTACATTAGGAAGTCATAAAAGTGAGGTGATTGGTTAATGATGACAGAAAGAACACAAAGAGAGTTGTGTGCTAGATTATACAGACTTCTGATGAAAATAAGTTACTATTGGATATTGAGAAGGACTTTAATGAAAACAGAAAAGGAGTAACAGTTGCATTCCCAAGGCTATTAGGACATTCAGTTGTCAATTAGTTCTTATGCCTACATAAAAGCATCAGAAGGGAACTTTGTGACTCCTGTTGTCCTAAGATGTAGGAAATGACTGAATCTGAGGAAAGATAGGACAAGGGCATTTTTGGTTAAAGTTTGTGATTTTAGGAGTTGGTCTGTATGAGGGGGGAAAAGTAACATAAGAAGAATCAGGGAATGGCAAGCAAAATAATGAGGCAGCATGACAAATTATGAAACCAGTATTGAAACTGCATCTCAACTGTGCATTAAGCTTAGTTTGAATGATAAAGAGGAAGATATGATCATTTTCAGAAGAACAACAAGTATTTATGTAATACTTAGTGGCTTACACAGTGTTTTATCAGCATTATCTCATTTGATCCTATTAACAACCAAGTGGATTAAGTACTATAGGTATTTTAATAACATTTTTAGAGATAAAAATGATTCATTGACATGTTCAGAATCACACAGGTAGTGTCTGAAGTAGTACTTGAATTCAAATCTTATTGACTCTGAACTCACTATTTGTTGCCATCACAAGTTTTGTGTGTGGGAGATGGGATTTTTGTGTGTCTTTGCCCCTCCTCCCATTCCTTCTTATTCTGTCCTCCACCAAACATAGAATAGCTATGATGACAGGTTGTCAATCAGATTTTGTCTATGTCTCTTCTCTGGATTAGGTATTTTATGGGCTCTTTTTAAGTCATTTTGTCAAGAGAGCTCTCCAGTGACATAGGGGATAACCTCATGCATGGGGTATTCATGACAATGAATGATAACTTCATGAAAATAACAATGGTATTACCAATATGTGAATGGAGGTTTACCCGAAGAGGACTCTTTTTTTTTTTATTTGAAGAAGCAAAGGAACTAGAGACCAAAATGTCAACATTTGTTGAATTATGGAGAAAGCAAGGGAGTTCCAAAAGAAATCTACCTCTCTTTTATTGATATACTGAAGCTTTTGACTATATGAATCATGACCTCCTCTAATAGATGGGAGTGCCAGATAATCTTACTTGTCTCCTTAGGAACTGTATGTGGACAAAGAAGCAGCAATTTGAACTGAATATAGAATAACTGATTGGTTTAAGATTGCTAAAGTAGTACAATAAGGCTGTATGTTGTGCTCTTAATTGTTTATCTTATATGCAGAGTACATCATGCAAAATGAAAAGTTGGATGAATTAAAAGTTCCCAGGAGAAATATCACCACCCTGATATATGGAGATGACACTATGATGGAAGAAAGTAAAGAGAACCAAGAATCCTTTTAATGGGGGTGAAAGAAGAGAGTGTAGAAGCTGGCTTGAAGCTTAGCATAAAAAAATGGATCTTGGCAATTGGTCCCATTGCTTTCTGGCAAATAGAAGCAGAAGAAATGGAAGCAGTGTCAGATTTTATATTCTTGGGCTCAAAGATTAGTGCAGACTGACTGAAACCTTGAAATGAAAAGACACTTGCTCTTTGGAAGGAAAGTCATATAGACAGCATAGTAAAAAGCAAAGACCTTACCTTGAGAACAGAGGTTCATAGAGCCAAAACTATGTGTTTTCTAGTAGCAATGTATAGCTCTGAGAGTTTGGACTATAAGAAAAGTTGAGCACCACAGAATTGATGCTTTTGAATTGTGGCACTGGAGAAGACTTTTGAGAGATCCTTGGATAGTAAGGAGATCAAATCAGTCAATACTTAAAGAAATTAACTAAGACTATTCACTGGAAAGTCAAATATTGAAGCTGAATCTTAAATACTTTGACCACATATTGAGAAGACTCAATGGAAAAGACCTTGATGCTCAAAAAAATCAAAGGCAAAAAGAGAAGGAGGTTACAGAGGATGGTTAGTGTCATGGAAGCAATGTATATGAACTTGTATACATGTTGAGTGACAATTAAAGATAGAAGGTCCTGGAAACATATGGTCTATGGAGTCATGAAGAGTTGGACATGACTGAATGAACAACAACAATTCAGGCAAGATTTGAATCCAGGGCTGGACCTGAGGTAAAGAAGACCTAAGTTCAAATATGAACTCACATACTAGCTGTGTGACCCCAGCATGTTACTTAATCTTTCTTTGGCTTATTCCACTGGGGTAGAAAATGGTATAGCCCCTCAGTATCTTTGCAAGAAATGACTGAATGACTAAAAAATAACCAACAATGAAAACCATATGTATTAAATAACTTTCTTTAAATGGATATAGCATTAGCAAATCTTTATTTTGTCTGTAGCAAAAGATAGGCTCATAATGTGGAAGGGAGAGAAATCATTTATGGAAAATGGAACAAATTAATATAAGGGGGAAATCACTATAATCAGAAACTTTCTCACAATATTTCCTTTTTTTTAACACTTATCTTCTATCTTAGAATCAATATTCTATAATGTATCTAAGGCAGAAGAGTACTAAGAGCCAGACAATGGGGGTTAAATTACTTGCCCAGGGTCACTCAGGTAGTAAGTTTCTGAGGCCTGAATTGAACTCAGGACTTTCCATCTCTAGGTCTGGCTTTCAATATACTGAGCTATCTAGCTGCCCTGAGTCAACCTAGTTTTCCACAATCCTAATATTTCTTTCCCAGTAATGAAATGTTCTTCATTTCCCCAAATTTGAAAAACCATATTATATGCAACAGCACTCATTTCATGGGTATTTGGCAATGGTGGTCAGGGGAAGCTGAGACTAAGATGGGAACCACTGTGAGCAGAAATGGTGCCTAGAAGAGAGAGCAATATGTATGAGTGGACTTGGTAGAGAGGGGAGAAGAGATTGGAGCCCAGGACTCTTCAGGTAGATATGAAGGGGTTCTCTTACCCATACTAGAAGTGATATATAATACCTGGGATTGAAACACCTCTACTATGAGAAACATCAGTCTAGGAGGGTTAGTACATCTCTCAGAAGCTAAAATGGCAACAGGTGACTTAGAAGAAAACTTTTCTGAACTCTTCTTGCCTTGATATTAAAATAATACTCTTCAAAGAAATAGCAAAAACTGCCTATTTCCATTTCTAAGACTGTGTCCCATCCCTTCATTTGTACTTTATTCTCTATCTTACAAAGCTTTCATAAATAGAAGGGAAAATTCTAGTTTTACTGTTTCTAGGAGACAGATGATCTATTTATTGTCCTTTTCCCTTCAGCTCCACAGAACCAGAAAAGTTTACTCAGGCACAAGCAACATGGGCACATAGCATCTCTCTGATCCCCATCAACCATGCAAATAAGCACGTGCACACTTTCCCAGGACCTACAGCAGAACCCACTACAGGCCTGAAAGATAAATCCTGGCACTCCTTTCTATTGTGCTTGGGGCCAGTTTTCATGGGAATCTTCCAGGAGTTCTCTCTTAGCTGCAGGCAGAGGCCTTGGTTCTTTTAGAGTTAGCTATCAGGGGAGCTGGGATAGGGATTGAATCAGAAAGGGCCAATGCAAATTCTGAAGTCTATACCCTTTTGTATCTCCAGATCTGTGGGTTTTTTTTTAATTTTTAAAGGAAAGTGCCTTCCTTACCCTACTTTTGATTTTAAAACAAAAATAAAAGCAAAAAAACCGTTAAGGAAAACATGAGTACCATCACAATAGTGTCTATTCTTTGGGAATAGGTATTGTTTTGTAAGATAATTATGTGTTGAGTAGCCAAAGCTCTGCTGAAGTCATTGCTTTATGTGAAGGTTGTTACCTGGAACCAGTGGTACAGCATGGGAGGCTGTATAATTCCAATAATTCCCAAGTGATTTTACAAGAAGACTAGCTAATGGTTAAAGAATCTGACACCTGCATATCCTGCTTTTTCTTTCACAACAGCATAGACACATCCTTCCTCTGGTAACCCTTTTGGGATTAAGGGTACTTGTTCAATTGAATCATTCATGTCCTACTCACTGTGACTTGGGGTTTCCCTGGCAAAGATACTAGAGTGATTTGCCATTTCCTTCTCCAGCTAATTTCACTGATAAGGACATGAGGCAAACAGGGTTGTGACTTACCTAGGGTCTCACAGGTACTTGGTATCTGAAGCTAGATTTGAATTCAGGAAGATGAGTTATCCTGACTTTAGGATGGATCTCTTCCCACCATGCTACCTAGCACCCTATATAAACAAATTGTTCTTAAGTAGTGCTCTTTATGGGGGCAGTTGGTTAGCTCAGTAGATTGAGAGCCAGGCCAAGAGATGTGAGGTCCTAGGTTCAAATCTCACCTCAGACCTTCTCTAGCTGTGTGAGCCTGGGCAAGTCACTTAACCACCATTGCCTAGCTCTTACTGCTTTTCTGCCTTGGAAGCAATACAGAGTATTGATTCTAAGGAGGAAAGTAAGGGTTTAAAAATAGTGTTTTTTATGACAAAAGATAGCATGCCCAATATGTTACAGTATAGATATTTCAATAATAGCTGAAATAGAATCAAACATTTTGGAAAACAATCTGGACTTAAACTTAAATGAGTTAGAAAACTGTGTATGCCTTTTGATGCAGTTATTAGGTTTATTCTCTAAGGTGATCAAGGAAACAAGAAAATAAACTATATGTTCTAAAATATTTGTAGCAGCTCTTTTTGTGGTGGCAAAGAACTAAAAACTGACAGAATGTCCATTGATTGGGGATTGGCTGAATGAATTGTGTTATAAGATTGTAATGGATAACTATGGCATAACTATTATGCCATAAGAAAAGCCAAACAAGATAATAACAAAAATCTTGGAAAGACATATATGAAGTGATAAAAAGGTAAGTGAGCAGAATTAGGAGAACATTGTACATAGCATAAACAATAATGTATGATGCTCAACTGTGAGTGACAATTATTATCAAGAAGGCAAGGGTCTAGGACAACTTCAAGAAGCTCATGACCAAAAAGGCAATGTACCACCAGAGAGGGTACAGATGGAGACCAAATATAGGTTGAAACACACCACTCTTCATTTTATTTCCTCCATGAATTTTTCTCCAGTGTAAGCAACATGTGTCTTTTTTTCACCACATGATGAACAGGGAAATGAATGTCATATGATAGCATAGATACAACCTATCTCATATTACCTACTTTCTTTAAGAATGGGGAGGGGTGAGAGGAAAAAACCTCAAGAAGAATGAGACATGTATATTTTGGACAAAGCTAATATGGGGATTTGTTTTTCTTGGATAAGAATATTCATTCTAATTTATTATATATTTATAACAATCTGTAAAATGAAGGGCTGGAACCAGATGATTCCTAAGGATCCTTCCAGTTCTACATCTAGGATGCTGTGAACTGATGGGTTTTGATAGGTTTTAGTAAGACCAGTGCAATCAAACTTGATTAGGACTTGATACCTATGGGCCACATGACTTAGAAAACCACAAATTAACACAATCTATGTTGAATTACATCTTTATTTTTTTGTTAATTATTTCACAATTATGTTTTAATCTGCTTTGCTGCCCAGAGTTTCACAGTTCTGAATAAAACCATAATTGCTACTCAAAACAAATACTTCCTATTTACCCTGTGTATCTCTAACTTCTCTCTGAGAAATATGAAATGGTTAATCTAAAAATAAATGTTGAAACAGAATCAAAATATGAACAAGAGTGAATACTCAGATCAGCTTGCTATGAACATTTACATATCTCTTTTAAAATAGCTAATTGATGGGAAAAAACAAGTTTCCATCTTCTTCCCAAATTTAATTACTATTGCCTGATGAGGAAATAATTTTCCATTGTTCTCTGTAAATTTATACAAAGAACTTAATCATAAAGAGAATGATGATTATGGTGATGATAGCTAGCATGTATCTTATGCTTTAAAGTTTGCAAAGTGCTTTGTAAATATCATTTCATATCCTCATAACAACAGAAGTTAAGTGCAGAAAAAATGTAGAAAGGGATCTATCAGGAGTAGAAAGATCTAAGCTAGTTTTAATAACAGCATAAATGTTTCATTCAAAGGCAGCTTGGAAAATCACCAGAGGAGAGGATTTGACATATTGGGACTCTCCATCTGAGCAACAACTTTGCAGCTGCCTGTCTGTGATCTCTCATCACACCTCTGGCTTGGAAGTTGTATTTTATATAATGCACTAAAGGGGTCGTTGCCGAAAAATGGTTGTTCCCAAAGCAGTGATGCACAGCTATGGATGACCTTTTAGTGAACTTGAGCCCTCTACAGCAGGTTGGGGGAAACCCAGCATAGTCAGGTGACCAGCATGGCCATCTGTAGCTTTGGAGTGGTCATCTGTCCAATGCTGACCTTTTTGAACATGATACAGTGAAATCTAAATCCTGAATGCTGCTTGGAGGCAAAAATCTGCTCTTCAAAGTCAGTTTCACCAAGGAGTCATTGAATTGTCCACTACAACTTTAAAAGGACCCATTAGACTCAGGTCAAGAACCTAACCATTTAGCATTAATAGCCAACCAAATTCAATTTGATCATAAATAATTTTTATTATAACAATTCTTCCTCTGTATTGACATGTTTCTAAGTTTATATATATTAACATGTTGTTGGTTGTGAAATAGTAAAGGGTTTTTTTCCTCTGCTTGGTTATGCTAAGTTTTATTAAATGCTTTAACAACTGCATGAGATATTTAGTATCGTCATTATTTTACAGATGAGAAAACTGAGAATGAAAGAGCTTAAATGATTTGCTGCACTGAGAAAGAAACAGAGTTAGAATTCAAATCCAAGTTTTTCTGATTCCAAATTCAGCCTCTATTTCATTACCCTTGGGGTCCCATAAATCTAAAATCTGGTATCATAGATTCTTGATTTTGCTTTTTTCAATCTAAAGTGACTGTTTATATACTTTGGTTTCCTCAGCTTTAAATGAAGATTCTATCTACTCTGTCCCCCCTCCTCCCTCTGTTTGACTTTATGAATATAATGAGATCATTTGAGTTTCTTTGAAATAAGACTACTTTGTAAAGTTAAGAATGTATCATTGTTGTAAGTGGCCCACATCTATTTCTAAAACTGAACTGACCCCAAATGAAAAATGCTCAGCTAGATAGCCTGTAATTATTTAATTATGTGACAGTCCATAAGTTATATATCTGCACAGAGTGTATTCTTTGAAAATGTGGACCACATAACTCTCAGGTAATTCTCCATAGAGACTATTATATCTGTTGTGTCACAGCATATTATGTTATTAATAATACTCAAATGAAAGAAAATTGTCCAGTTAATGTGCTTAGCTAGAGCTCTAAATTGAGAGTCAAGATTCATTGGTTCTATTTTGAGCTCTTCTACTGCCTCTGAGTGTTCATGATTCATGTAGTCTTCAAAATGACACTGATAATCCAGAGATACATTTGGTGAGGTTAAAATAGATGATTTTAGAGTTCTTGAGATCCTCTAAAGGCAGAGAATTCATGTTCACAATTACCAATTTTAATGGAATGTTTTCCTTGGTCTATTCTATTTCATTGGTTCGGTCCAACTCTTCATGGCTCCATTTGATGTTTTATTGGCAAAGACACTGGAGTGGTTTGCTATTGCCTTTTCCAGATCATTTGACAGATGAGGAAACTGAGGAAGAGTTAAATGACTTGCCTGGGTCTTTGTTAACTCTATGAGACCAGATTTTGCACTCACCAAGATGAGTATTCTTGATTCTAGGCCTTGAACTCTATCCACTGGACTCTTTAGCCATCCTACCTTTAATTATAGCTATAAAACAAACAAAAACCTACCAAATTAGCCAAAACTAAAATGTGAAAAACATTCAGTGGGGCTACCAGGTGGGCCTATTGACAGGGGGTCTCATCTTTAGCCTATAACATGTATTAACTGTTTGACCCTGGTCAAGCTACTTGAGTCCAACCATCAAACTCTTACAGCTCTTCTGCCATAGAATCAATACTTAATATAAATTCTAAGTCAGAAGATAAGGGTTTAAAGAAATAAATTCAAATATTCAGAAGTAAGATATAAAATATACACTTAATATATTGTATAATAATTAAACTGTTATTAATGGCTAAAGTATATTCATTGAACAAATGCTTCATTCAGGAATGCAAACATTACATAGGAAAGATCTTGCAGAATTTTACTAAATGAATGTTAACTTTATTTGGATACAATTCCTGTAGCAGTTTATGCTTTTTAAGTCAATCAGAAAATGGTGAGGATACACAGTCTTTGACTGACAGGCCAATTCCCTGTGAAGCCAGCCAATTAGAGTTTTGTATGGGTGGGCTAAAGCTGCAGGAGTTTTCACTTACTTCTGTTACTCGGCAGGAGTTCCTTTCATGCTGTCAGAACTTGGGAAGAGCCCAGATTTTTTAAAAACACCTTTTATTCTCCAACATGGAGCCAAGTCTTGAAGATTTTAACATGATGAAACTCCATAGGATGTGACACCATTTAGTTACTGTTTTTGGCTGTGTAATAAACCACAACTTACTACCAACAAGAGATTAAGCTGAGATAGTTGGTAATGCCTATCCTAAAAAATACAGATGATTATTAAAAACTCAGGGATATTTTTTCATTGTTTTCAGTTAATTGTATCATCAAGTGTGAATATGGGCTTCAGCCTGTAATCTGATTTGAGGTTATATTCAGGCACAATCACATAGAAAAAAAAAAGAAACAACTAAAGTATTTCATAATTGTGAAATGCTTAAGAAATAAATGCACTTCTTACTTTTCCTCTTTGTTTTACTTTATTTCTTTCAATATTTTTTAAATCTTGTGATTTAACTAATTTGAATTGACAAACTATTTTATTCATTAATAGTTTATTGATTTTTAAAAACATCACAATCACTTCTTAGTTTGCTCCCTCATATAGAACCAGTCTTTTGAAATCAAAAAGTACAGTTAAGTAAGACAAATTGACACATTGCCTATATCTGGCCATATATGCCTGATTCTTTTTCTTTAATCTACCACATTTCTACTGAGACAAGGCCAGATTGTTCACTGAATAGGTCTGAGTTCTTGTATCTTTTAGTGTGGTTTCCCTTTACATTGTTGTGGTTATTATATATAATATGTAAGAAACTTTTAATATTAAAATTCTAATGTATAATATTCATGGCATGAATTATTTGTACATAAAAAGGTAGTAGCATTCAAATTCATAACTTTTCTGCCTCCCTTAACTTTCTTCCACAAATCCACAAATCTGAGGAATGACTAAAGAACTACATCATTTTTTAAAAATGCAGATATAGTAAATTAACTAAATTATAGCACTTTACTGTATCCCTCCATTCCCCCAAGTTAGGAAGTGGAATGCCTTTCTCCACCAAAGCAATATTACAAATAATGATTAGCTGTGTTGAATTAGAAATTTCAATGACTCAGTTTACCTCTGCCCTTTGAGAAACCTTAGTTCCAAGCACCCCTGTTTTTAGGTTGAACTAGAGCTGTTTGGTAACCCTTAGCATAGGTAGAATTTGTGTATATAGCTAATGTTAAGTGCCTTTTATTTGTTTTGGAGGCTTCCCTTATTCTTTTAAGTCTCCTGTCTGGAACCCAGCTGCTGAGTTTGATCCTTGCCTTTGATGTGATATAGATGACCCCTAGGTGATACTCCTGAGACTGGCTGCAAAGAGGTTTGCACCCTGTTTGTGGTTTATCTCTGCAGGCTTACCGTAGCAAATTCTCCAGAGGGTATGAGAGACCCCCAAGTTTGATCTATCTTCAGAGTTGGCAATAAGCATGGTATTTTCTTCAAGGGTGGAGCTGGCATTTTGCAGGTTGCCTTCTCCCAGGTATAAGGTTCCTAGAGTCTGCAGTGTTCAGGCCCTGTGTGATATGTGTTGCTGGACTCTGACTGGTGGCCAATGTTGGACCCTATCCCTTTTCTTGATTAAAGACTTAAGTTTTTCTGAGTACTTTGGTGGTTCTGTGTTATTTCCACGTTAACACCTGTAACTGAAATAGTCTTCAGGATTTTGTGATTTAAAAAAATCATTTTAAGCATTATCTAGGAATATAGACTATAACTGCTTTATACTTTAATTATCATTCTTTGTGAGTCTCTGAGGTTGAACAAATTAATCAAATAGAGGACAACCCTCTGGTAATGAACTTCTCCAAACAGCCCCAACTCCAAACAGGCTTGTCTTCGAATGATAGAAATACATTATGTTATTGGGCCAGTAATCAAAGTATCCAGATATATAATTTAGTAATTTAATCAATGTATTAATCTAGTCTGGGACATCAATCATTATCTTAAAAATTGTTTCTATGGGGAAACTAAGTATCAATAATAGTCTTACAAACACATTTGGGGGGGCATACATTCATAATGTAATCCATGGGTCAGATTCTATCTCCTGCCATAAAGAGATTGGGTACCCTCCAATGAACCTTTAACTTCTTTGATTGGTTGCTCTCACCCAGATACTCTAGTAGTTTCATTATCTAACCTTCTCTAAAGGTAACTGCAAATTATCCATTATAAGTATACTCCCTAATAAGTACATAACTCATAAGAAGGGCCTATAGAGGAGAGGAACTATATTAATTACTTGTACTTTGGAGAACCTAGATGTTCAATGGCATACCCTTCTTCACTTGTCCCCACACTCCTCACCCAGTGCCTTCCCCCATTCTCCATAAAAATCTGTTTCTAATAAAAGCTCTGAGCAAATATGTATGCATGGATACAAATGGTTGATAAGGCTTATTAAAGTGAGTAATTTTATTTGCAAGTTAATGGAAAGAGGTAGGACCAGGTTAGCTAAGGTAGCACAGTGGATAGAGTGCCAGGTCTGGAGTCAAGAGAACCTGGATTCAAATCTAGCTTCAGATACTTCCTATGACCCTGGGCAAGTCATTGAACCCCAATTGCCTAGATATTACTGCTAATCTGCCTGGCAGTCTATATTTAGTATTGATTCTAAGACAGAAGGTAAGAGTAAAAGAAAAAGAAAAGAAAAAAAGAGATAGGACTAGAATCCAAACTCATACACCAAAGATGAATAATTCTTCCTGAAATATCTGTACCATCTCTGTGACTTCCAGACTGTATTGAGCATTGCCAGAATTAGGAATAATATGGATTGGTTCTCCTTCAGTATTGGTCACCACCTCCCATTACATTTTGCTTACTTCTTATTGGTATTATTCCAGTTAGTGTCATCAGGCATTACTCACTCCTTTCAGCTGTCTACTCTTCTGTTTCAAGTCTCCTTCATTCTCAAATTAAAATGTTTCTCTAATTATTATCTCTGGTTTCCATAGTTTGTACTCCAGCTATGCTTTAATGCTATCCACAATTCAGTTCTCTTCCATCAGCTGGCACTCATTTACTTTCCAACCTTAGTCACTTGCTAACTTAATTTTGTGGGATAGTCTTTAACCATGTTTTTACAGCACAAAAGTTGTTTATCCCATTTTTATTTTAATTTCTTTGTTTTTCAAATAAATTAATTGGTTGAATTTCCAAAGTATTCTCTCTCAGAGAGGCATCTCATAATGAAAATGAAAAGATATGGGGTGGGGGTCAGTGGAATAGTTCAACAAAAAGTAACCTACACATTAAGAAAGTCTCACATTAGTCTTAGATCTCTGCCAAGGAAGGATGGGGGGAGGACTCTCTCATGTCTCTTTTTTGAGGCCAAAGTTATAAACATTATTTATTTTGTTATTATTTTGTTGTTTCATTTATTTTGTTGTAGTCATTGTATAAACATATTGTTTTCGTGGTCATTCTTACTTCACTTTGTATCACTTCATGTATCTCCAAACAATAATTTTAAGACATAAATAAATATGCCAAAGCAGAGAGATACCTGGATGCCAAGAACAGGAAGGATGAAAGATTAAGCCATGTATTTAAGGGTATCACAGTGATTGAAGAAAAATTTCCTAGAAAGATTTCATGGAAGAACTGAAAATTGTCCAATGTTGTAAGGCCTGGAAGTATATGACTCAGTAAGGGAAAAGAAAAGATATTCATATCCATATAGTATTTTAAGTTTTGCAAAGCATTATATAAACATATAGGTATTTATATGCATGTGTATGTGTGTGTGTGTATCCTCTAAAGAAGGAAAAAAAGAAAAGAAAACCCAGTCAGTGATATAAATTATGGTCATTTCAAAGATTATCACACTGAGGCAGAGATGATTTAGATAACATGCCCTGAATCATGCAGCTACTGTGTCCCAAATAACTGAAAAGGCTTAATATAGTATTTTTCTTAAGATCACATGAATTTCAAAAAGGACAAAAACAAAGGAATTATTCTCTAATGGTGAAATTTGACCTGACTAGTTGGAAAAGTATTATTTCAGTGGAGACAAAGGTCTTCTCTCTGACAATACAGTAGGTCAATTCTATTATCAGACCCAGGCAATCCATTATTCTTTGTCATTATAGAATGATCTCCCAACCTGTGATATTTGTCTGTTTATAGAATATATCTATGTCATAGTAACTTCACTCATATATCTGAGGAAGAAGGTAAATGATCAGCAGATACAAAATAGAAACTGAGATTATTAGAATAATTGACTGAAAGTTATGGACTGGACAACTTAGACAACAATTTGAACAAATAAATAGTTTTCTCTAGTTAGTAATTAGTAGTTCTGCAAGTCATATTTATTATTCCTACCTTTCATTTTCCACCAATATTGATCCAAATTAATGTCAGTCTCAAGCTTTCAATATGAACCAATTCCTTGATACTGATAGCTACAATATCCTTTTGTACACACTCCCTACCTTGATGGTAAATTTGGAGAGGTAAAATCTATAGACATATAGGCAAAACACATATATACTCATAATTACAATAATATATTTAGATAACATAACTAACTTTGAAAGTTTTTATTTAGTACTTTTCATCCATTTAGTGTACAAATCTTTACTAAGCACTTAGAGCATGTAGAGAGTGAGTTAGGAGGTACTGTGGGAGATAGCATGGATAGATAAATGGCATTACTGACCTTGTAGAACTTACAATATAGTTAGAGGATGACAGAAACTCAGGGTACCAATGCAAAGTGCCAACTAAGTGCTGTGTGTGGCACAAAGGAACATATCACTGCCTTTGAGAAATAAGGAAGATTTTATGAAAGAAGTAGAATTTGATGAATTTTAGAGTTGGAAAGGATCTTACAATTCACATGGTTCAAACCTTGAGAAATATGAAAAATCATCCTATTATAAAATCTAGCAAGTAACCATCCAACTTTTGCTTCAAGATCTTCAGGAAAGGAAGCCCAGTACTTCTTAATGCAACCTTCCATTGGTGGTACAGTTAGTAGATAGAACACTGAGCCTGTCATCAAGAGCACTTGAGTTAAATATAGTATTAAGTGCTTACTAACTGTGTAATATGAATCAAGTCACTAAATCAAAAATGGTATTTACCTCAGTTTCCTCATCTGTAAAATAGGAAAAATAATTGCACCTTCCTCCTAGGTTTGTTCTAAGAATCAAATGAGATATTTATAACATACAAAGCATAGTACCTGGTACAGAGTAGGCTTTATATAAGTGTTAACTGTTATTATCATGATTATAATAATAATTATAGTTGTTATAGACAATTCTATTTAGCAATTTGTCTTGAAATTCAAGCTAACTTACTTCTCAATTTCTGCACCTTAAATTCTGTTTTTCAGAGTGGGCAAACAATAATTTGAATTTCTTTTAAAAATTCCAGATTATATGTGAATACAATTTTTAACAACCTTTTTTTTGACATTTTTTGATCCATGGTCTCTCTCTCTCCCCACATCACCATACTCCCAAGATAGTCAGTAAAATGATAGAGGTTGCAATGAAAGAATATCCATATTGCTTACACTAGAGAAAAATTGATAGAGGAAATAAAAGGAAGAATGGCATGCTACAATTTGCATTGAGACTTGGTTCCTTCTATCATAGTGAATAGCCTTTTCCCTCATGATTCCTCTGGAGTTGTCCTGGAACTTTGCATTGCTGCTAATAGTTAAATCTTCCATAGTTATTTATTGTATTTTATTGCTGTTACTACACAGGATGTTCTCTTGGTCCTACTCATTTCACTTTATATAATTTAATTTTAATTTCTTTTCACATGATAATTATTCAAATATTGGAAGATAGTTATCATCTTCTCCTAACTCATCTCTTATCTAGGCTAAATATACTTAACCCATTCCACTAGTTTTTCTATTATTTAAACTCAAGTCCTGGTTGCCCTCTTCCAGACACTTGCACATTTATCAATATCTTTCCTAAAGTAAAAGTATGGCACTCAGATCTGATTGTAGTACTCCAGATGTGGCCTCAGAAAGTTCAGCCAGATTGTCAACTCTTATTCTTGGGTGTTTTGCTACTTTTAATGGAAGAAATGCAGGGAAGTAGGCCTATAGAGGTTAAATTCAGGAAACAGTGTGGCCTGATTTTGTTGGAATTTTGATCACGTGGAAGGGAAATGGTTTGAATGTAGATTATAAGATAGGGAAGGAGTAAGTAACAATCATTTATTAAAGGTCTATTTTGTAAGTGTTGCATACTGGGAGATAAGATGGTAGAATAAAGAAACCCTTTGCTCACCCCAACCTTCTATATACACAAAAAAGGAAAATTAACCACCTCAATAGTCCAGGGAGGGCTGTTTCTAAGGGAACTGCCAGAATGTGTACAAGCCTAACATGCTGCTATGAGGACAGAGGGATGGAACCTAGCGTGAGTCACTTAGCATTAGTATTGAATTCAGATCAAGCATTAGACCGATAAACTTCCACATGGCAATAGAATACCTAAGGTAGTGAATTGGTAGAGTGGGGAACTAGCCCAGCCCAAGTCACCTGAATGGGATGGAAGAGCATCAGACCTGGGGCCAGCCCAGGCCACGAGAAAATAGGAGAACTGGCTTCATAGGGAATGAAACCTAGCTGGAAAAAAACATTAGAAGCTTCTCCATAGCAAGCCAGTAGGGCCAACTTCTAAAAAATTTCTGTAGGAAACAAAGGCAGCTGGGCCTATCCCAAGTATGGAAGAAAAGTACTCTGGAAGCTTAGACTAGTGTTGCCTCTCTCCAGTAATAAAGAAGAACCTCAATAGAAAGATTAGGTAGTGGCAAAAAGTAATTAGGAAAATGAAGAAAAAATAAAGAAAAAATCTGATCTTTGAAAGTTTAGTTTCAGAAAAGCTCAAAATACAAACTCAGAAGAAGACAACCCAAACAAAGGAAAGCCTCAAAGGAAAGCATAAACATATGTCAGGACCCAACAGAAGAACTGAAAGAACTTGAAAAGAATTTAAGAATAAAATAATGTGAGAATTCACAGAAATATTAAATAGCTAGAAAAATATTCATTGAAGAAATAGACTCCTTTACCAATAGAATAAGTAAAAAGGAAATGAAGGCACAAAAATATACTAAAGGAAACAAATCTTTAAAGAGTAGGATTGGTCAAGTGGAAAATGAAATGCAAACACTCAAGGAAGAAAAAAAAACTCCCTAAAAATTACAACTGGGCAAAGAGAAGGTTATGAATCCATAAAACATCAGGAAACGATAAGCAAAAGATCAAAAGAATAAGCCAAGCATTTCATACCCAGCAAAATTAAACATAACCATCCTTGGGGGATGGGGGGGGGGTGGAATTGATGTTTAACAAAACAGAGGACTACCAGATTTTCCTGATGAAAAAAACAGAGCTGAAAAAAATTCAATGAGCAAATTTAATACTCAAGAGGAGCATGAAAAGATAAAGTGAAAACTTAAGAGTTTGCATATGGCTAACTGAATATTTTCAGACCTGAGAAGTTGATAATTAATTTACTTAAGATATTAACGATACTTGAGATATTTAAAGTATTAAAAGTAGTCAAAATACATAAAGTACTTAACATACATAAGAAAACCCTTAAACTTATAAATAGGACAAGGAGCTGGTTTTATGGAAAAATAAATAGAATGGATAAGCCATTGCTTAACTTGATTTTTAAAAAGAAATTACAAGTATAAAATATGAAAAGGGAAATCAAAACCAATGAAGAAGAATTAAAGCACTTTTTGGAAATTACTTTGCCCAATTATATACCAATAAATATGACTAAGTGAAATCAATGATCATTTACAAAATTCTAAACTGCCCAGAGATAGAAAAGAAGAAACATTACTTAAAATTGAACTACCAAAGAATTCCCTAAGAAAAAGCCCTCAGGACTAGGTGGATTCACAAGTGATTATACCAAAAAATCAAAGAACAACTGAAACAATACTACTTAAACTATTTGGGAAAATAGGGAATAAACAATACTTCCAAATTCCTTCTATGAAACAAAAATTGTACAGTTATCTAAACTAGGAAGAGTTAAAACAGAAAAAGAAAACTATAGACCAATTTTCCTAATGAATATTGATGTAAATTTTTTAAATAAAATCTTAGCAACAATCCTGATTATAGAATTATATCACAAGGCACCATGTCCAGGTAGGTTTTATACCAGAAATACAGAGATGGTTCAATATTAGAAAAAAACTATCAGCATAATTGACCATATCAATAACAAAATTGTGAAACCATATGATTATCTCAATAGATGGAGAAAAAAAACCTTTTGACTAAGTACAATATCCATTCCTCATAAAAACATTAGAAAACATCGGAATAAATGGAGCTTTCCTTAAAGTTATATATGGCATCTGTCTAAAAGCATCATCAGCAAGCATTATCTCTAATAAAGATAAATTAGACTCTATCTCAATAAAATCAGAGTTGAAGCAAGGATGCCCATTATTATCACTAATATTATCCTAAAAAATCTAGTGATAACAATAAGAGCAGAAAAATAAATTGAAGGAATTAGATCAGGCAATAAGGAAACAAAGTTATTACTCTTTGCAAATGAGATGATGGTTTACATAGAGATTCCTAGAGAATCAACAAAAATGACATAGAAATGATTAACAAATTTAACAAAGTTTCAGTATGCAAAATAAACCAATATAAATCCTTAGCATTCCTATTTTCCACCAAAAATATCCAACCCAAAAGCAAGATATATAATAGGAAATTGCATTCAAAAGGGACACTAATATACTGTTCTTGGAACTATTAACTGCTACAGCCAATCTAATCTGAAATGCAATATGGAACCATGCCCAAAGAACCATAAAATAATGCATACACTTTGACCCAGCAATACTGCTACTGGGTTTCTAATGGTAAAGTGAGCAGGGATAAGGAGAAAGGACCTACGTATATGAAAACATTTTAATAGCACTTTTTGTAGTAGCGAAAACCTGGAAATTTAGAGGATAGCTATCAATTGGGGAATGGCTGAACAAATTGTGGTACAAGATTGTAATGCAATATTGTCATAAGATATGACAAACATTAGAGAGTTTAGAAAAACCTTGGAAGATTTATATTAACTGATACTAAGTGAAATGAGCTGTAGAACCAGGAAAACAATATATACAGTAACAGAAATATTTTATGGTGATCAACTGCAAAGAACTATTATTGGCAAAGTAAGTTTCCAAGATATCCACAAGGGACTCATGATGAAAATCTTATCCATAGCCAAAGAAGGAGATGTTAGACTCTGATTGAAGATCAAAGCATTTCAGCTTCCACTTTATTTCCTTCAGAAGTTTTATTGTATGTTTGATATGTATCTTCTGTCATAGCATGAACAATATGGAAATGTGTATTACATGAAAGCACTGTTATGCTGATATCAGACAACTTACAGTCTGGTGGGGTTGGGGAGGGAATGAGAGAATATGAATCATAAAATGTCAGAAAACAATTGTTCCTACTTATAATTGGAGAAAAAAACACCTTATTTTGTGCCAGGTACTCTGGCAAGCCTTTTACATATATTATCTCATTTGATCTTCACAACAATCTGTGAGATAAGTATTATTTTTATCATCATTTTACATTTGAGGATACTGAAGTAGACAGAGGTTAATTAATTTGCCCAGGATTACAAATCCAGTAAGTGTATGAGGCTGGATTTACACTCAAGTCTTCCTGACTATTGGTCCAGTTCCCTATCCTTTGTGCTTACCTCATTGGTACCAAATTGGATAAGACCTATGATGTTAAAGTTTTCTGAATTTTATATTGTAGACAGCAAGGCATCTCTAAACATTTTTGAGTGGAGTAGTAAAATGACTAGCTCTGTACATGACTAGTCAAATAGTACAGTCAATCTTCAGCTTCCTTAGGGATAATATTTCTAGAAAACAGCGATAAAGTTAAAAACTCATAGTTGATACATTGAACATATGGGAAATAAGGAGTTAGGTTCCCATGACCAACAAAACCTGTATTCTTTCCCTAGAGATTGCTGAAAATACACTTTTCTGCAAGTAATTCTTTATAACAAAGCATTAACTCTGATAATATGCCCTTTTCCTAACACAGTAACCATAAAAGAAGCCATAAAATAAAGGGAAAAGGAGAGTTAACACCAGGCAAGTCAGTGGTAGTGATGTCAGAAGAACCCTGATGTGAAAAAAGGGGGAAATCTATCATTTCTAATTTCCATTTCAAACCTGTGTTTGAACTGTTCCCCAATGGAAAGTACAGGCCCTTAGATAAGTCCCAGGCCTTGTCTGAATGACACTGGCAGCAGCTAGTGAGCACTGGAGAAAGGGCATGGCTTTACACAAACTAAAGGCTTTTCCATTTTCTTTCGATTTCTTCATAGTGCACTTGAGAGGTTACTTTAGTACTTTCTGGAGTGTATTCATGTGCTCTTTTATGAGTACTTGTTTTTTGATAAACATGAGTCTGTTGAAAATTGACTGCAATATGAAAAATGATTTGATGGTACAGAGAAGACCTCTTAGCATCATTAGAAAGTTATGCTTAAAAACAGTAAGACATTCCTTATTAATACTAGTGATTCCCAAAGTATCCATAAACTTGAACAGGCCAAGCCAAAACCTGAACATAATTTTTATTTTTATGATATAGCAGAAAGCACATTTGGCCACCTCTTAAGTATAAAAGTTGATAGCTTAGAATTTATTTACAAACGTGCTCAAAGAACATCTGACTTATTGACAGGATGACAGGATAGGAAGCTCATGATGTCCCCTCTCATCCTATTGTGATGGATATTGGAGAAATGAAGATTCTTTCAGAGAGAAAAAAGTTTCTAGTTCATTCATCTTTGGTTCCCCATAGGAGTTTTGTTGCCTGAGCTACATTGAAAGTTAGGTGGAAGGTGGACACTAAAGGTGGTCTCACATAAATCTAATTCACTCTATTATGTCATTGGTACTCTTTGAAAGTGAAGGACAAACAAGAATATTGAGAGTGGAACCAAACTGCCATGTTTGTTGGGCATTGAGGTGGCTCAGTAGATAGAACACCAGGCCTAGAGTCAGAAAGACCAGTCAAATACAGCCTCAGCCATTTACTAGCTGTGAGATCTCAGTCAAGTTACTTAACTCTGTTTGCCTCAGTTTCCTCATTGAGCCAGAGAAGGAAATGGTGAACTAGTCCAGTATCTTTGCCACGAAAACCACAAACGGGGTCACAAAAAGTTAGATATGATTAAACAACAGCCATGGTTATTAAGTCATTGAATATTTGGTCCACAGGCTGGCTAGAGTAAAACCTAACACAAGATGTTACTTTCCTCATATAACACAGGGAAGGGGGAAGAAGGCAAAGGAATAAGCATTTCTATAGACTCACCAACATGCCAGGTCTATTGATAAGTACATTTTACAAATATTATTTCATTATATCTTCACAACAACCTTGCGAAGTAGATGCTGTCATTATTGTATTAAGTTTAGATTTGAGGGAAGTGAATCAAAAAGAAGTCAAGAGACTTTTCCAGAGTCCCCCAGCTAAGAATCTGAGGCTAGATTTACATTGAGGTCTTCTCAACTCCAGATTCAATGCTATAATCATCTGTACTACCAGGACTAATAGAGGAATGATTTATTGAGCATTCACTATGAGTCAAGTATTGGGCATGGCCATTCCATAGTAAATGAATGAGGAAAATTTGTAAGGACCAATTTAAATGAAAGGAAGAACCTGATTCTCTCTGCTTCTTCACTCCTAAATTAAAATGGAAGAAAAACTGTTGCTTAAAAAGTTATTCTAATGTAACATAACCTGGGAGCCACCAGATGTCACTATTACAGGCCTTTTCACTCTGCAGAGCATAAGATCTGTTGAGAGCCAATAGTTGCATTTACAGACATATACTTTGCCTACAATGGTGGAGTATAACCATTGCAACCATACAGCCCACTTCTGAATGAGGCTTTTCATTTCCAAAGTTAATTACAGTATTGCTTTTCATATCTGCATACCTCACCAGATGTTGATTTTTAATAGGTACGAAAAAAATGTGGCAGCCTAGTCTTCAGCTACAAATCTCAAATTCAGTGAAATGAGAAAAGGAAGCAGAATTCATGTGAGATTTTAATGACATTGAAAAAACCCGAGGCTGCTACAATAATTTGCTTACAATAATCAGATAAATTTCCAAAAATTGATTTTGGAAAGCCAAAGCTTTTCCCTAGATGTCAAAACTGGCAAGTCTCTACTAAAATTCTGCTTTCTCTTTTAGGATGCTGGCATGGATTTCTCAGACTCAGTATAGAATATATGTCTCTTGAGGTCAATGACTTATTTCTCCCCTTTCGTTCTTAAATTTTCTTTTTTTTTATTGTAGCACAATTGTGTGCACACCCACACATACCCAAGACCCAGTGGATAGAGATAGATACCTGCAGTCAAGACCTGAATTCACATTCAGCTTCAGACACTCATTAACTGTATGACCCCGGGCAAATCAAAAATTAACCTCTGTTTACCTCAATTTACTTGTCTTAAAATGGGAATGCACCACTTAGCTCATAGGGTTGTTGTGAGGTTTAAATATTTTTAAAGTATTTAATATCATGCCTAATCTCATACCAGGTGCCATCTAACACAAGTTACCATTTATGATTATGTTTATTATCATTAATGTCTGGAAGGGACACCAGAGATCATTATGTTTAACCTTTTCTGTTCCCAGTTAGGAAATAGAGATAAGGGAAGTTACTTGCCCACAGTCACTTAACTTGAGTGACAAATGTAAGAATTGGAAGTTTACCTCGGGTTTTCTGACTCCAGAGATCCAGTATTCTTTCTCTCTGTAGTAGTAGTCTCTCTAAATAATCAATCAATAAACATTTATTAAATGCCTACTCTGTGTTAAGCAGTGGAGATACAAAAAGAGGCAAAAGACAATCTCCATCCTTGAAGAGCTTACAATCTAATGAGACAGACAACATGCCAGCAACTATATATAAACAAGCTACAGAGAAGATAAATAGGAAATACTTACAGAGGCAAGAAACTAGAACTAAGAGAGATTGGGAAAGGCTTCCTATAGAAGATGGGCTTATAGTTGGGACTTAAATAAAGTCAAAGGGCAGAAGTGAGGAAGACGAGAATTCCAGGCATAGTTGTCACCCAAAGAAAATGCCAGGAAACCAGAGATTAAGTTTATTGTTCATGGAATAGCCAGGAGGCCAATGTCACCATATTAAAGAACACATGGAGGGGGTGATATGTAATAAAGGTACATTGGAAAGGTAGAAAGGGGATAGACTATAAGAGGCTTTAAATGCCAAGCAAAACATCTCATATTTGATCCTGGATCACTATAATAATAAGTAGCAATAAGGTATCACTTAAGTTTATTGAATAGAGGAACTATTTGGTCATATTTATACTTCAGGAATACCATTTCAGTGGTTGAAAGCACATTAAAAAGAGAATGGATTAGAGTGAGGAGAAACATGAAGCAGGTAAACCCACTAATAGGCTATTATAATAGTTTAGGACTGAGTTAATTAGGGCCCACATTACAATAATGGCAGTGTTAGAAGAGAAAGGGGTATATTTGACAGGTGTTTAAAAGTGAAATCAACAGTCTTTGGCAGCAGATTGGATATAAGATGGGATGGAGTGGGGTGGAAAATGGTGAAGAGACCAGAAAAACCCCTAAGTTGCAAGTTTGAGAGACTGAAGATAGCGTTGCCCTCAATGATAATAGGGAAGGTAGAGGGTAGAAATTTTATGGGAAAAGATGAGTTACATTTTGAATGTGTTGAGTTTAAGATATCTACTAGATATCCAATTTAGAATGTCCAAAAGGAATTTGGAGATGTGAGATTGGAGGTCATAAGAGAGATTCAGTATAGGATGATTTGATAACCATCAGCATAGATATAGTAATGAATCCATGGTAGATTAATAAGAACAAGGGAGACAGTATATGTGTGTGTATACATACATCCATACACACATACATACATAAATACATACAGATAGATAGATAGATAGATAGATAGATAGATAGATAGATCGGGAGATGTACAAGGGCAAGGGCCAGGCAAATGGGGTTAACTGACATACCTAGAGTCACACAACTAGGAAGTGTTTAAAGCTGGATATGAACTCCTGATTCTAGGCCTGACATTCTCTTCACTATACTATGTAGCTGCTCCTAAAGTGAGGTAGTATAGAGAAGAGAAGAGAGATCATGATAGAACACTGAAGGACAAACTCAGCTAGAAGGAATGATTTAGATGAGAATCCAGCAAAGAGAGAGGAGGAGGGTTCAAACAGGTAGAAAAACAAAGAAAGAGAGGTGTCCCAAAATCCAAGAGAAAAGAAAGTATTCAGTATAAGAAGGTGATCTGTAAAGTCAGAATGCAGAGTTCAAGGAGAATGAAAATTGATAAAAGGCCATTGAATTGTGTGAATTAAGAAATCATTGTAAATTTTGGAGAGAACAATTTTAGTGGGATCATAAAGTCAGAATTGTATTCTAAGGGGTTAAGAAGAAAGCCAAAGGACTTTTTTGAAAGAATGTAGCCACAAAGGTTATAAGAGATTTAGGATGGTAGTTAACAGAGATGAAAGGATCAATCCAAAGTGTTTTTTTTTTCCCAGATGGAGGAGACTTGGATATGTTTGTGGGCAGTAAGGAATATGCCACTAGAAATGGAAAGATTGAAAATAAGTGATGGAATTGGGATGACAGTGGTATCAATCTGTTGAATGTGATGGGATAGAATTTGATCTCCTTGAGCAGGGAGAGAGGTCAGCCTTGGTAAAGAATAAGGCCACTCAATGTGAGATGTAGTGAAGGAAGAAATAGAGGTAAAACCCACATCAGTGATAGGAAATGAAGAAAGGGATGCTCATAACAACAAAGGGTCTCAATTTGTGGGGTGGGTGTGTCTTTTGTGTTTGTGCATGTGTGTGAAATGAGTCAAAGTTCTCAATTGAGAAAGATGAGGAAGGGTAGCCATGGAAAGTTTGAGGGAAAAAGGCTTAAAACTGCCTCTGTGTAGAGTGGGCTATGAGATAGTAAATTGATAAGGAAACTATGGAAAGATTGCCTAGCAGAAATGAAAGCGCAGCTGAGATTATATAACATAAATTCATCAACTCAATATTATTACGGATTTCTCCATCTTCAATTAGCAGCATATGTGTAGCATCAAAGCAACAAGTAGTGGGAGTCATTGAAGACTGAAGCTTGGCACGATGCAGTAAGTAAAATAATAAAGAAGCTGAGGAATTCAAGAGAGGAGGAAAGTATGGAGTTGAATTGGTTCACCAAGGAGTCAAAATGGGGAACATAGGAGAGTGGCTTGTGGAGAGGATATGACTTAGGGGAGAGTAGAATGGTCAAGGGATTTGATGTCACAGTACAGAGTAGAATTTTTAAGGAAAGTTAAGAGAGTTGAAAAGTCATTAGATTATCACTGAGTAAGAAGATTTGGAGTTCTCCAACATGGAAGGGATACATTTGTGGGTGATGGTAAGATCAAGGATATGGCGATCTAAACAATCTGTTTGTGGCTAAGATGAGGTGGAAGCATAGGTCATAGGAAGGGAGTTGGGGAACTAAATGTTTAGGGTGTTTGAGGGAGAATCAATATGTATATTGAAATCACCTGTTACAATGGTAGGTGTTAGAAAGAAATGAGCATTTATAGTCATATATCAAACTCACTGAAGAAGGAATGAGAATGATTTGAAGGTATGAGGACAACAGCTGTCAAAATTTTGATTGGATGGTAGATATGAATATAATGAAAAACAAAGTAGATGTTATTGAATAATAGAGGAAAGGAAGAAAACCTGCTAATGGCATTGGGAAGCAAGGACTATTCCAACTCTCTTACTTCAGCCAGTGAGCCAAGGATAATGAGTGAAGGTATAGTCAGCACTAGAAAGATTGGCCAAGGAAGTTGTGTCATCAGGAGAAGCCATATTTTAGTGATAGCTAGTAGATTAAAGGGATGGTAGAGAAAATTATTTAGGAAGAAAAGATGTATGTTGCCCATGGAATAGGCATTACATAGGGAATAAATGCCTCAGTGGCATTTGATTGAATCTATGAGGAGGGAGGTTTGAGGGAAACCAGAATAAGGTATCAGTAGGTAGGGGTGGGGAAAGAGTGGTTTGGATGATGACCCTACATCTACAGGAATACAGAATCAGTGGAATGTTAAAGGTACAACTAGGCACACCATGGAATGGATGCTAGCATTCCACTTACCAAAAGAGACTAGAGATCAGATCAGATAAGATGAGAAGTGTATGGTAAGATAATAAGATGGGAAGTCTATTTCACACTCCTTTTTTTCTCAGAAGGGTGGGGATTAAGCAGGAAAGACTATAGCAGAAATGGAAGGTCTGAGGTCAAAAGGAAGAGTTTTCATCATTGCACTAGTGGTTCTCTATATCTGAATTAGGATATATGTCTGACAGCAGGAATAAGAAGTTGCTTTGTGCTGGCACAGATGAAAGCAATTGCTTTGGGGCATGAGGAAGAAGCCGGTTTGCCTCAACCACCTTCTCCAATGCTAAATTCAGCAAGAGAAAGATGCCATTACATTCCTTCTCTTAATAAATGTCTATTGACCTGAATAGAATCTTGATGACAAAGGATCTCAGAAGTTAACAAGAATCTTTTACAAATATTTGTCCAGTAGTCTTCCTGTTAATTTATATTTCTTGAATTGAGAATCATCTCCTTCCTTCCTACTAACATCCTATATTATTCAATTAACATTTCTGAGTAACCAAATAGTTTTAAAATGCACAACATTTTTCAAAGTATTCAGTAGAGAAATATCTTGAAATCAAGTATCCTTTGACTAGAGAGTATCATGGTAGTTCAATGATATGTTAGTAAGTTTTGTGGCCACAGTAATATGCAGCATAATTTAGACTGAGCACTGGATTAGATTCAGGATTCATTGACCCATTTCCTGGTTCCACTACTTACTACCCTAAGAACCATTAAAAAGTCACTTGATAACATTTTGATTTTACTATAAGACTTTTAAAGTACTTTTCTCAAAACCCTGTGAATATGCAGAACAAGTATTATTGGCCCTCTTTTATAGATGAGGACATAGTGTCTTGAAGAGATTAAGTGACTTAACTAAAGTCAAACAAGCTCTTATAGGCAATTTTTAAACTCAAGTCTCCCCTGGTGCTAAATCCAGAGTTCTTACCATTATACCAAGGTTCATTATTACCTTCTGGGGTCTCACTTTCCTCATCTTCAAAATGAAAAGGTTGATCTCAATTATTGCCAATGTCCCTTCTAGCTCTGCTTACATACAAAACCATCTGAAGAGTATGAATACTTTTAAACTTAGCCTTCCATTTCCTTTAGGAAAAGAAGACTGAATGTAGAAGTTATGAAGTTACCTTTAAGATATTATTTAAGAAGCACAGAAAAACCCTCTTGGTCTCAAATATACCCAATACTAGTCAAAAATTTCCACCATTCCACCTTTTAAGGGACTCCTGGAGCTATGTGAATTTTAATTGGGTCAAGACACATTATCTGAAGTAGAAAGGAATTAGATAATTTCTCTGATTATATCCTTACAACTTCTGTCAGCTAAAGGAGCGCAGTGACTAAGGGAACAGAATAGGCAAGCTATTCTGAAGGAATATGTGATAGAAACAGCATTTGATACATTCTAAGCCAGATAGTTTCTGGCAAAAAATTCTGGCATATATTATTAAAGAAATGTCTAGTGACTATTTAAAAGAAGAATCAATAATCAGTGTTTTTCAAATTTTTATCTAATAATACTTCTCCCATTTTGAACACATGAAAATAACTGGGCAGATAAGACCATTACTAGCAAGGGTCTCTTCTCTTGCTTTCCTCATTTGCTTTGCACCATGTCATTCCAGAACCCATAGAAGACAGCTCAGTAGCTGAAACTTCTGCTGTCACTGGGAGGTCCTTGAGACTTTGCTTTCTCCCTTTAACCCTTTTCCCTGCCATAGCCATTCAAAAACCATCTGACTTACTTAACTCATCATATAGCTTGGATTAGATTACAGTCACCAGCTTTATTCCTTCTGGTGAGATAGAGAAATATTTGTTCTGTTGTTTCACCCTAAATTCCTTTAGGCTTTACCATCTATCCTGCCTCTAGGCCCTGAGAAACAGTGACATTTTCATATGATTTACTGATTTAATCGAAAGACTGTTGGGCCTTATCATCTATCCACCTCAATGAAGAGGTAAATAGATTGTTCAGGGAGAACTAGCAACTCTTATATGAGTGCTGCCAAGCCCTTATTAGGACTACTTATCCACCTTTGGTGTTCACCTTTCATCCAACTCTCATTTGTGGCTCCAAGAAACTGTAGCATGCATAAAGGCCATCCTAATCCCAGAAAAACCCACTCAGCAGATGGTTAAACCAGATTCAGGGTAACAGAGAGACTTTAGACCCATTGGTGACTTAGAGGCATGTCCACCTCAAGCATGTGAAGACTTTCTCACAGAGGAATAGATGGATAAGAAAAATCTGTTCTGGCAACAACAAAGACATCTTAGAGTTTGTTCAGACATCAGAGATATCAGGGTTATACACTGCATCTCAGGTCACCACCAGTTGCCCTGACATGTGTCTTTCCATTGGAATTCAATGAGGCTTATGGCTTTGTGTAACTGCCTCACTTAAATGCAATTCAAGCACAAGTAATTAATACATGACATCATTTGTCCTCTTCAAAAACAAAGAATGAAAAACTACATTCTCCTAAGGAATTCTAGCTTTAGGTAAGCCAAGTTCCTGACACATTTTCAGTCTTGCATTGGATATCCATGTCATCATGCGGCAGTAGAAAGAATCCTGCCACTTGGATTCAAAATTCAGCTTCTCCTCTTGTTGCAATTATTCTATCACTATGTAGATGTTGCTGTTTAGTCATATTACATTTCATAATCCCATGGGCCATAGAATACTAATGCTCTCCATGGAGTTTTCTTTTAAAGGACCTGGAGTTGTTTGCCATTTCCTTGTTCAGTGGATTAAAGTAAACATTAAAGTAAAGGTGTTAAGTGACTTGCCATTTAAACTTTCCTGATTCTAGGCCCAACATTCTACCCACTAAGCCACCTAGGGACTATGTGTCATTAATGCTTCAGTAATAAAAACAAGATTTTTTTTGTAATTTTTTAAAATTTAAGTTAATTTATTTAGTCAATTTAGAACATTATTCCTTGGTTACAAGAATTATATTATTTCCGTCCCTTCCCTTACCCTACCCTTCCTCCAGTCAATGTACAATTTCATTACATATTACATGTGTCCTTGATAAAAAAATCTATTTCCATGTTGTTGGTGTTTGCACTAGGATGTTCATTTAGAGCCTGCATCCCCAACCATATCCCCTCGACCAATGTATTAAAGCAGTTGTTTTTCTTCTGGGTTTCTATTCCCACAGTTTTTCCTCTGAATGTGGATAGTGTTTTTTCTCTAGATCACTCCAACTTGTTCAGATCACTGCATTGACACTAATAGAGAAGTCCATTACATTCTATTGTACCACAGTGTATCAGGCTCTGTGTACAATGTTCTCCTGGTTCTGCTCCTCTCACTCTGCATCAATTCCTGCAGGTTGTTCCAGTTCACGTGGAATTCCTCAACTTTATTGTTCCTTTCAGTACAATAGTATTCCATCACTAACATATACCACAATATGTTCAGCCATTCCCCAATTCTAGGGCATCCTCTCATTTTTCAATTTTTTTTGCCACCACAAATAACTCAGCTCTGAATATTCTTGTACATGTATTTTCCTTATTATCTCTTTGGGGTACAATCACATCAGTGCTATGGCTGGATCAAAGGGCAGACAGTCTTTTATCACCCTTTGGGTATAGTTCCAAATTGCCCCCCAGAATGGTTGGATCAATTCCCAACTCCATCAACAATGTTTCAACTTTGCCATATCCCCTCCAGCATTCATTACTTCTTTTGCTGTCATGTTAGCCAATCTGCTAGGTGTGAGGTGATACCTCAGAGTTGTTTTGATTTGCATCTCTCTGATTATAAGAGATTTAGAACACCTTTCATGTGTTCATTAATAGTTTTGATATCTTTAACTGAAAATTGCTTATTTATGTCACTTCCCCATTTATCAATTGGAGAATGGCTTGATTTTTTGTACAATTGGTTTAGCTCTTTAAAAATTTGAGTAATTAGACCTTTGTCAGAGGTTTTGTTATGAAGATTGTTTCCCAATTGGTTGTTGCCCTTCTAATTTTGGTTACATTGGTTTTGTTTGTACAAAACCTTTTAATTTGATATAATCGACATTATTGATTTTACATTTTGTGATTTTTTTTAGCTCTTGCTTGATTTTAAATTCTTTCCTTTCCCAAAGATCTGGCATATATAGTATTCTGTCTTCACCTAATTTGCTTATAGTTTCCTTCTTTATATTCAGGTCATTCACTCATTCTGAGTTTATCTTGGTGTAGGGTGTGAGATGTTGATCTAAACCTAATCTCTCCCATACTGTCTTCTAATCTTCCCAGAAGTTTTTTTTTTTTAATCAAATAGTGGATTTGGTCCCAAAAGCTGGGATCTTGGGTTTATCATAGACTGCCTTGCTGAGGTCATTACCCCAAGTCTATTCCACTGGTCCTCCACTCTGTCTCTTAGCCAATACCAAATTGTTTTGATGACTACTGCTTTAGAGTATAGTTTGATATCTGGTACTGCAAGTCCTCCTTCTTTCACATTTTTTTCCATGATTTCCCTGTATATCCTTGATCTTTTGTTCTTCCAAATGAACTCTGTTAAGTTTTTTTTGTTGTTGTTTTTTTTTTTTGTAATTAAGTAAAAAAGTATTTTGGTAGTTCAATGGATATAGCACTGAATAAGTAAATAAATTTGGGTAGGATGATCATTTTTATTATGTTAGCTCATCCTGCCCATTAGCAATTGAAGTTTTTCCAATCATTTAGATCTAGGTTTAATTGTGTGGTGAGGGTTTTGTAGTTGTGTTTATATAGTTCCTGTGTTTGTCTCAGCAGATAGATTCCTAAGTATTTTATATTGTCTAGGGTGATTTTAAATGAAATTTCTCTTTCTAATTCTTGCTGTAGAGATGTGTTGGAGATATGTAGAAATATTGATGACTTATGTGGGTTTATTTTGTATCCTGCAACTTTGCTTTGATTATTTTGACCAGAATTTTAGTTGATTCACTAGGATTTTTTAAGTAGATCATCATATCATCTGCAAAGAGTGATAGCTTGTTCTCCTCATTTCCTATTTTAATGTCTTCAATTTTTTTTCTCCTCTAATTGCTACAGTTAATGTTTTAGTACAATGTTAAATAATAGAGTTGACAACGGGCATCCTTCTTTCACTCCTGATCTTAATGGGAAGGCTTCTATTTTCATCCCCATTGCAGATGATGTTTGCTGATGGATTTAGATGTATAATATTTATTATTTTTAGGAAAGGCCCTTCTATTCCCATGTTTTCTGTGTTTTCAATAGAAATGCATGTTGTAGTTTGTCAAAAGCTTTTTCTGCATCTATTGAGATAATCATGTAATTTCTGTCAATTTGGCCATTGCTTTGGTCAATGATGTGGATGGCTTTCCTAATATTGAACCATCCTTGCATTCCTGGTATAAAACCTACCTGGTCATAGTGAATAACCCTCATGTATTGTTGCTGGAGTCTTTTTTGCTAGTATCCTATTTAAGACTTTTGCATCTATATTCATTAAGGAGATTGGTCTATAGTTTTCTTTCTCTGATTTTGACCTAACTGGCTTTGGGATCAGTACCATATTTGTGTCGTATGAATTTGGTAGAACTCCTTGTTGGCTTATTCTGTCAAATAGTTTGTATAATATTGTGATTAGTTGTTCTTTGAATGTTTGATAGAATTCATTTGTGAATCCATCTGGACCTGGGGGTATTTTCTTAGGGTGTTCTTTGATGGCTTGTTCAATTTCTTTTTCTGATATGGGGTTGTTTAGGTAATTCATTTCTTCCTCATTCAGTCTAGGAAATTTATATTTTTGTAAGTATTCATCCATATCACCTAGATTACCATATTTGTTGCCATATAATTGGGCATAGTAGTTTTTAATGATTGCCTTAATTTCCTCTTCATTTGAGGTGAGGTCTCGCTTTTCATCTATTATACTGTCAATTTGGTTTTTTCTTTCCTTTTTTTAATTAGACTGACTAGAACTTTGCCTATTTTATTTGTTTTTTTTTCAAAGTACCAGCTTCTAGTCTTATTTATTAAATCAATAATTCTTTGACTTTCAATTTAATTAATATTTAATTTGATTTTTTGGATCCCCAATTTAGTCTTCATCTGAGGATTTTTCATTTGTTCACTTTCTTGTTTTTTTTTTAATTTGCATGCCCAATTCATTGTCCTCTGCCCTTCTTAATTTGTTAATATGTGAACTCAAGGATATAAATTTGACCCTGAGTACTGCTTTGGCTGCATCCCATAGGTTTTGAAAGGATGTCTCATCATTGTCATTTTCTTCAATGAAGTTATTAATTGTTTCCAAGATTTGTTCTTTAACTAACCAGTTTTGGAGAATGATATTGTTTAATTTCCAATTAATTTTTTATTTACCACTCCATGTACCCTTACAAATTATTATTTTCATTGCATTGTGGTCTGAGAAGGTAGCATTTATTATTTCTGCTCTTTTGCACTTGTTTGCAATGTTTATATGCCCCTAAAATAGTTAATTTTTGTGAATGTACCATGTGCTGCTGAAAAGAAGGTATATTCCTGTTTGTCCCTATTTAATTTTCTCCACATGTCTACTAACTCTAATTTTTCTAAGGTTTCCTTCACTTCTCTTACCTCTTTCTTATTTATTTTTTGGTCTGATTTATCTAGGTCAGATAGAGGAAGGTTAGGTCTCCCACTAATATAGTTTTTCTATCTATTTCATCCTTGTGCTCCACTATTTTCTCTTTTAGAAATTTGGATGCTATGCCATTTGGTGCATACATGTTGAGTATTGATGTTTCCTCATTGTCTATAGTGCCTTTTATCAGAATGTAATTACCTTCCCTATCTCTTTCAACTAGATTTATTTTTACTTTGGCTTTGTCAGATATCATGATTGGGACTCCTGCCTTTTTTTTTATCAGTTGATGCCCAATAGATTTGGCTCCATCCTCTTACCTTCACCCTATGTTTATCTACCTTCCTCCTGTGTGTTTTTTGTTGACAGCATATGGTAGGGTTTTGGATTCTAATCCACTCTGCTATTTGCTTGCATTTTATGGGTGAGTTCATTCCATTCACATTCAGAGTTATGATTACTAGCTATGTATTTCCCAGCATTTTGATTTCTACTCCTGATCTTGCCTTTTCTTCTTTCACTATTTACTTCTACACCAATGTTTGTTTTTAATCAATCCCCCTATATCCCCCCATTATTTTGCTTCCCTTTCTAACCCCCTCACTTCTTATTCCCCCCTTATTTTCCCTGTAGCCTTTCTAAAATTACCCCCTCACCTTCTCCCTCCCTTGTACTGATTCCCTCCCCACCAGTCCATTCATTTCCCTTCTACTCCCATATAGGGTGCAAATCTATTCTCTGCCCCAATTGAATGGGTTGTTCTTCCATCTTTGGGTCAATTTCAAAGCATGTAAAAGTTGAGTATTTCCTATCTCCAACTTCTTTACCCTTCTAGTGTATTGATCTTCTTCCCCCTCCCTCCATGAACTTCTTTATTACATATGAATTTACCCCCATTTGTTTCTTTTCGCATTCCTTTTAGTATTAACCTCTCTTTTTTAGATCTAGTTGTATATATTATATATATATACTTATATACATATATATACACGCACACATATATGGATATTTATGCATTCATATATCTATATAACTATTTGTCTTGTCCTTTCATCCTATATAGTTTGTCACTGTTTCCTCTAAGTGTAATTCTTCTAGCTGCCCAAGTGATAACAACAGTTTTTAAGAGTTACCAATGACCTCTTTTCTTATACAGATACACATCATTTTAACTTATTGAGTCTTTTAAAATTTTGTTTTGTTTTTCTTTTTCCTCTCTTTTTTATTACCTTTTTATGATTCTCTTGAGTTCTATGCTTGGATGTCAAATTTTCTGTTCAAGTCTGGTCTTTTCTTTGCAAATTCTTGGATTATTCTATTTTGTTGAATGACCATACTTTTCCCTGTAAGCATATAGTCAGTTTTGCTGGGTAGCTGGGTAGCTATCACTCTTTGAGGATGATATGATGGTCTACTTATAGAATCCTAGAGAATCAACTAAAATGCTGGTCAAAATAATCGGCAACTTTAGCAAAGTTGCTGGATACAAAACAAACCCACATAAGTTATCAGCATTTTCATATATCTCCATCACGTCTCAGCAGCAAGAATTAGAAAGAGAAATTCCATTCAAAATCACCTTAGACAATATAAAATACTTAGGAATCTATCTGCTGAGACAAACCCAGGAAGTATATGAACACAACTCCAAAACACTTTCCACACAATTAAAACTAGATCTAAACAATTGGAAAAACATCGATTGCTCATGGGCAGGATAAGCTAACATAATAAAAATGATCATCCTACCCAAATTCATTTACTTATTCAGTGCCATACCCATTGAACTACCAAAAAAACTTTTGTGTTGAATTAGAAAAAAAAAATCCATTTGGCAGAACAAAAGATCAAGGAAATCCAGGGAAATCATGAAAAAAAATATGAAGGAAGGTGGCTTTTCAGTCCCAAATTTCAAACTCTACTATAAACAGTGGTCATCAAAAAAATACGGTACTGGCTAAGAGACAGAGAGAAGAATCAGTAGAATAGACTTGGGGTAAATGACCTTAACAAGACAGTCAATGATAAGCCCAAAGTTCCCAGTTTTGGGACCAAAATCCACTATTTGATAAAAACTTCTGGGAAAATTGGAAGACAGTATGGGAGAGATTAGGTTTGTATCAACATCTCACACCCTATACCAAGATAAACTCAGAATGTGTGAATGACCTGAATATAAAAAAAAGGAAACTATAAACTTATAACTACAAATTAGGTGAAGACAGAATAGTATACATGCCAGATCTTTGGGAAAAGAAAGATTTTAAAAACAAACAAGAGTTAAAAATAAACAAAACCACAAAATGTAAAATAAATAATGTCAATTACATCAAATTAAAAAGGCTTTGTACAAATAAAACCAATGCAAACAAAATTAGAATGAAAGCAACAATTTGGGAAGAAATCTTTATAACAAAAACCTCTGACAAAGGTCTAATTACTCAAATTTATGAAGAGTTATATCAATTGTACAAAAAAATAAAGCCATTCTCCAATTGATAAATAGGTAAGGGACATGAATAGGCAATTTTCAGTTAAAGATATCAAAACTATTAATAAACACATGAAAGGTGTTCTAAATCTCTTATAATTAGAAAGATTCAAACCAAAACAACTCTGAGGTATCACCTCACACCTAGCAGATTGGCTAACATGACTGCAAAGGAAAATAATCAATGTTGGAGGGGATATGGCAAAGTTAGGACATTAATGCATTGCTGATGGAGTTATGAATTGATCCAACCATTCTGGAGGGCAATTTGGAACTATGCCCAAAGTCCAATAAAAAAACTGTCTGCCCTTTGACCCAATCATAGCACTGCTGGGTTTGTACCCCAAAGAGATAGTAAGGAAAAAGACATGTACAAGAATATTCATAGCTGCACTCTTTGTGGTGGCAAAAAAAAAATGGAAACTGATGGGATGCCCTTTGATTGGGGAATGGCTGAACAAATTGTGGTATATGTTGGTGATGGATTGTGCTCAAAGGAATAATAAACTGGAGGAATTTCATGGGAACTGGAATGGCCTCCAGGAATTGATGCAGAGTGAGAGGAGCAGAACCAGGAAAACATTGAACACAGAAACTGATACACTGTAGTAAAATCAAATGTAATGGACTTCTCAATTAATGGCAATGCAGTGATCTTGAACAACTTGGAGGGATGTAGGAGAAAGAATACTATCCACATTCAGAGGAAAACTTTGGGAGTAGAAACACTGAAGAAAAACAACTGCTTGATTACATGGGTCAAGGTAGATATGATTTGGGATATTGACTCTAAATGAACATCCTAGTGCAAACATCAACAACATGGAAATAAGTTCTACTCAAGGATACATGAAATACCCAGTGGAATTGCATGTGGGCTACGGAAAGGGTGGGGTTAGGGGAGGGATATAAAGAATATAATTAGTGTAACCAAGGAATAATGTTCTAAATTGACTAAGTAAAATTAAAAATACAAAACAATAAAAAACAATTAACTAAGAAAATTGTTAGACTAATTGGTGTCCTTCAAATGCAATGCTGTTAAGATTAGAAGGAAATAGTTAAATAAGAAACATCTTCATAGCAAGTTTCTCTGATAATGGTTTCATTTTTTAAAAATATGAGGTATTGATAAAAATTCATGAGAATAAAAACTATTCTCTTATAGAAAATAAATAATGGACAGTAGATAAATGGTCAAATAATATGAACAGTCAGATTTCAGGAGATGACATCCAAGCTTTGAGTAACTATATTTAAAATGTTCTCAGTCACTAATAATTAAAGAAATGTAAATTGAATGGGGTGTATAGGGTGTTCAGGAAGGGGTAGTATCTCTGATATGGAGGGCTTGTCGTGCCCTCCTAGGGCAGTTCTCCAGCCTCTGACCCCCACCTGACACCCAACTCTCACTTGTGGCTCCTAGTACCTGCTAGCATATGGCAGCAGCCACACCCCGGGCATCGGCTTTGACAGGCCGGCTAAATCTTGTGAGGGTAGCCATCGGGTCATCGTCGACTCCTGGTGAACCAGGGCTTTGCTCACCCAGCATGTGAAGACTGTTTTGGCAGAATAGGCAGAAGAAACCAATAAGAAGGTTCAACATTTGAGATGGCGATGCAGCAAATCACTGTGGAGTGCTTAGGGCGTGTTGGAGCACAAAGGACAGCAAGGCCATCCAATGCAGCTGAGGAAGTCTCCAGGTGCAATGACTTTTCGTGCCACTGGACCCAGGCTTCCATCGCCAAGAGAGTGGGACTGTCTCTGTGCATCGACTTTTCCACTTTAATCTCTTTCACGCACAAGTGTCTGTGCACACTCATCTATCTTGGACTTCACAGTCACATGAGGGTACACCATAGATGAAAACGCACAAAGACAATCGTCATTCTTGGTTACCAAGAGACAACTACTACTACTACTACTACTAAATTGAATCAACTCTGAAGTTCTACTCCATAACTATCAAATTGGCAATGATTGCAAACAATGAAAATGACAAATGTTGGAGAGACTAAGGTAAAACAGGTACATTAATGAGCTCTTGGTGGAAATATGAATTGATATAGTCATTCTGAAAAGCAATTTGGAAATATGTATCAAAACAATTAAACTGAGTATAATCTTTGATTTGGTTATATTTCTATGAGGTTTATACTCAAAGAGATCAAAGAAAGAAGAAAATTACCCATATGTACAAAAATATTTATAGTGGCTCTTTTTTGTGGTAACTAAGAATTGGAAATGATGTGTGAATGCGATGGAACAATATTGTGCCATAAAAATAAGGAAAAAAAACTGAGAGGATTTGTATGAACTGATACAGAGTAAAGTGAACAGAGCAAGAAGAAAATGTATATGATAACATTGATATCATAAAGACATAACTTTGAAACACTTTAGTCATTTTATTCAGTGTTTTCTTGGCATAGATTCTGTAGGGGTTTGCCATTTCCTATCTAACTCATTTTACAGATGAGGACCTGAGGCAAATAGGACACTTACCCAAGGTCACACAGCTAATACATTTCAGAAATAGGATTTCAACACATGAAGATGAGTCTTCCTGATTCCAAGTTTTGTGCTCTATCCCCTGTGCCATCTCCCTTGGAAGACTTAGGAACTATGATCAACAATGACCAACTACAACTCCAGAGAACTCATAAGCATGCTACCCCTCTCAAGGTACTGACCTAGACTCACAGTGCAGATTGAGGGATATATGTGTATATGAGACAAGTAAACTTGATCATTGTGCAATTAGAGTTTATATACATATATACACATATATGTATATATATATATTAACTGTGTGTATATATATTAGATATAGCCAATAGTAATACTGTAATAAATATAATATAATATTAATAATAAATAAAACATTTATTTTTCATGACTATACATGTTGATAACCAGTTTTGTTTTCCTTTCTCAATTAGAATGAGAAGGGAGACTGAGAGATACAGAATGCAGACATGAAAAATAAAATAAAATTATATTTTAAAAAGAAATATCTTGACCAGCTAGAGCACTGGGCTGAATCTAAATGAAATGGAATTCAGTAGTGATAAATGTAAAGTCTTGCATTGGGGCATTAACAAATCAACTTCACACTGATAAGTTAGGGGAGGGACATGAGTAGACAGCAATTGTTCTGAAAAATATCTGGAAAAATTTATAGACAGCAAGCTCAGAATGAATTAGTGTTTTTATGTTGCAGCCAAAAAAGCTAATGTAATCATGGGCTGCAGAGCTTCCTGGAATAGGAAGGTTATAGACCCGATGTACTCTGTTCTTTTTTGGACATAGACAATATAGGGATTTCTTTGATTATGCTAAATTGTTAGAAGGATTTTGTTTTTCCTTTTCCCCTTCTATGGAAGGGGGTGGAAAATTAATGGAGAAAAAAGCTTATTAATAAAAAAAAACACTTTCAAAAATGCTTGCATAGCATCGATGAGTGAAAAACAGGGAAAATATGAATCATTGTCTTGTGAAGAAAGAAATGAGTTCCAGCAATAGTGTTCTACCCACAGAGACTATTCTATGAAACATCTTTCCACAATTATGCAGAGAAGACACCAAACTATCCATAACCTTTGATCTAGAAATCTTACTCCTATGAATAAATACCATGGGAAAAAAGACAGAAAGAAATATTCATAACATTGATTAGAGGACTGAATAATTTTTCATATGTGAGAAGGGAAAGAAAGGGAAATAGAGTGAAAATAAGGGAAGAGAATGAAAAGGAAAAAAACTTTTAAATAGTGCCAGCCTTCAGGTTAAATGTGTTATTTCTTTACATTTAATTTAATCCTCACCATGATCTTGTTAAATAGATGCTGTAATTGTTCCCATTTTATAGTTGTGGGAAAATAAGGCAAAGGGAAGATTAAGTGAATTGTCCATGGTCATATAGCACTTGGTAAGTAGTGAAGAAGGCAAAATATTAACTTGGGGCTGTATTCAAGGGGTGGTTTATTTGTATTTGAGGGGTTAAGGCCTTTCAGAACTGAGAAAGAGAAAGAGTGGAGACCCTCCTTCTCAAGGCAGAGTTCAGTGCAGACAGCAGATGTAATACATTGGCTCAGAGAGAGGAGAAGGGGTTTGAAGATCCCCCCCTTCTGTCTTCCCTCCTTAGGTAAGGCTGCTCTCCCAGGTTCACTCTTGTCCCACTTGTCCCCCCTCCACTTCTCGAGACCAAAGGGTCTTCCCTTGATTTATTCACTCCCACTTGATTCACAGCTTGGTAAACAGATAACTAGTTTAATGTCAACTCAATCAGGATAATACAAAGGAATAATGGGCAGGGAAAGAATGGGAAAAGAGGGTGAGAAAAGGGGGTCCTGCCTCTATCTAAAACCTTTTCCCTCCCTCCTTGAGGGAGCTTTGACTTTGGCATCCTGAGCCCCCTGAGAGAAAGTCAAGTTGACTCACCCTGGGTTTGGCCCCTTAGCCATAGTTCAGACTTAGCGCAACAAGAGCTGAAGTAAAATCAGACAGAGATTTAAAATGTCTTTCTCAGGTTTCCTCTTCAATAGTCCATTCAGTTGGGAAATGCTGGGGGGAAAGATTTCCAGTCACCAGAAGGAAAGGTAGGTAACCCTCAGGAGAAAGTCTTTTTCCACCTTCTCTCTTCAGCTTCTCAAGACTGAGAAACCAACTCCTCTACCAGCCAGTTTTCTGCTCCTCAAGATTCCAATCCCTTGGGGCCAATCCCCCATCAAGGTAATCAGTTTCACACACTCTTCAACCTGTCATTTTTTTTAGTGCCAGCCTCTGTCACAGGGCTTTCTGTCTATGTATAGCATTCTATCCATTTTCTCAATCTAGGAGCCTTCAATTATAATAGCTAACATACATTCAGAGCATACAATATGCCAGTCATTATGCTATATACTTTTTAATTATTACCTCATTTAAACTTCACAAAAGCCTGGAACATAGTTGCTATAATTATCCCTATTTTGCAGATAAAGGACCTAAGGCAGAGAAAAAAGACTTTTCCAGGGTCATTCAGCCAGTAAGTGTCTGAGGTTGGATTTAAACTCAGGGAGATGAGTATTTTTGTAATCAAAGCACTATCCACTCTGCCCCTAGCTTTCTCTAATATAATGACTACAACAATGGAAATAAAAATAGCTCAAAAGGAGGCCAAACTCAGGGTTATTATTATCAATCTTGGTCACAAAGAACAGATGATGATCATGTTCCTCTCAGTAGAAATATTGGGGGTTTAGGGCAAATACATGGCAGTGGGTTGAGAGCCAGACATAGAGACAGGAGGTCCAGGATAAAATCTAGCCTCAGACACGTCCTAGCTAGGGGACCCTGGGAAAGTCACTTAACTCTCGTTGCCAATCCCTTTCTGATATTCTGCTTTGGAACCAGTATTAATTCTTAGATGGAATGATTTTGTTTTAATTAAAGAAATGTAGGAGCTTCTGGGGCAGAATTTTGTATATGTTGTTTGATATATTGTTCTTGGTCAGGAACTGATTCCAAGAGTGCTCTAGGTCACCAAGTGTTCATCAAGATGGCTCTGTAGATCAACACTCTGTAGAGTGTTAAGCCTGGAGTTAGGAAGACCTGAGTTCAAATTGAGCCAATGACATTTACTAGCTGTGAGACTCTGGACAAATCACTTAATTTCTATCTACATCATTTTCCTTAACTTTAAAATCTCTTAGGGTTGTTGTGAGTATCAAAATAAATGATGTTTATAAAATACTACATTGTCTAGCATTTAGTAGTTAATATGTCAATGCTAGTTATTATTATTATTATTATTGTTATATTTTATTTTATTTACTATTTTCAATATTGATTTAATCATGGCATCTTCAGAATATTCCATTTACTGGTTGTGGGGCAGAGACTGACTCAGATTATTTCTGAGGATTCTTGCACTGACACCATAGATTTAGAGCAAGAAGGACTTCTAGTCAGTTCTTTCATTTTGTAGTTAAAGATAAACTGAGGCCTAGAGGAGAGAGTGATTTAGTAAACGTTAAACAGTCAGTAAATGGTAGAGTTGGGATTTGAACCAAGGACCTCTGACTCCAAATCCTTTGCTTTTCCTACTACATTATTGTTGTTGTTTTTGTTGTTAAAAGTGGAGGATTAATGAGAATAATTGGTGGGAATGAGGAAATTATATCAGAATGTAGGTGTAATATAAAAAATTAATGACATTAAAATATTTTTTCCAAAATTTTTTCCTAATATAAGACATTGCCACAAAACTAACCTATGCTCAGACATGTACAGAATCATATTTTGTTTCTTAATGTCTTATATATGTCCTTAATTTTATTTTTTATTCAGATATATATTATGTGATTCATTAAATGAAAGATTATATAAATCTAAAAATATTTTACATTTACTACTTTGAGGTATCAAATAGATGCCTCAAATTGGCATATCCCAGAGCTACGTTGTCATGATGTGATCTTGTGACAAGACTGGTTCTTAAAGTGATTCAACCAAACCTTTAGATTTGGAAGGACGCTACCTGCTTTTATTCATGTAGTAGGCTAAGAAATACAGACGCCAATTCTGACTGTGAGTTAAGGAGAACAGAAGAGGAGAGCTTAGGCTTAACCTACAGGGGACCAGAGAAACAAAGGAGGCCCAGATCCCAATGTGGAGATGAAAAAAAAGAAAAGGGAGGAAGTAAGAAGGCTGAGAGAAATCAGGCCTAATGATCCTTACACAAAGTCACTAAAAATGGGGAAGTGGTACCCCTGAAGGAAAGACTATGGACAAACAAAGAAGGGATAAAGTGGATCAACCAAGTCACCAAATTGGTCAGGAGCTCAAAAACCATCAAATCAGTATTTGCAGTGAAAAGGAAACATTCCTACAGCACCATAGTTCTTTCTAGAGTAGAGACGGATAAGAAACAGGACACATGAACACAAAGAGTGGTACTTATGATTTATTTTTATTTCATTTAGCAGAGGTTTTTTGTTCTTTTCACATACTAATAATTTCTGAATATATCATCCCTTTCAATCACATGTGCCTTCACTTTCCACAACAACATCATAGAGTTAAATAAAACTAAATGAAATAATCATTGTTTGAAAATATATGCAACATTTTACACCCAGAGCCCACCACTTCTCTTCCAAAAAGGAATGATATACCTCTGCTTCTCTTTCAGAACCATATGGTTAGCTTCATTTCAGTGCTCTTTTTTATTTTCATCACTTAATTAATTGTATATATTATTTTCTAGATTCTGCTTTCTTCATTCCATGTACTTTGGTAGAAGTCTTCTCATGTTTCAATGAATTCTTCATATTCTTGGTTTTTTCCCTTTCTTATGGCAAATAGTAGTCCATATTATTCTTATTGTGGTATTTATTGAGAGCTTTCTTGGTTAATGAGCACCCACAATGTGGCCAGTTTGGGGTTGATATGGTGCTTATTCAAAGCTTATTTTAAAAAAAATGGAATATCCTTACCAGTAATGACACTTGATGCATGGATTAGGCAATAGTATAGTCTATATTTTCTCTAACTGTAAAGTTTGCAAATAGTGCAATAGCTATCAAAGAGTTAACATTATGAACACAGGACCAGGGATACCCTCTTTTTTCCTGGAAAATGCTGAAGAATCAAGTTACAGCAAATGTTGAGTTAGAAAGATACCTCCAGAGGCCAGAAACTGAAGTGAACCTGGAGATCAGAAATGAAAATATTGAGGTTTCCAGTAAATGTGAATTGTGTGGGTTAGCAGGCAGCAGGAATGACCGGGCTTCTTGTGGCATCAACAATTATTAGAAACTGCCAATATACTTCAAGGTATTTGAACTAGAGAGAAATGAATCTTTTAGTCACCTTAGATTTGTATACCTTTGCCAAGGTGCTTTGGAATCCTTTGGTATTAATGAATAAATCATTCTCAGTTGTGCGTATAAAAATGTATAGCAACTGTATCTTATTATGCCATTGAAGAATATCTGATTATAGGAATCTAGCATCATATTTTATCATTACCTATGTCTTTTTTTGCTCTCTCTGTCCATAAAGTATTTGCATTGGACTATTCTATAACCCTACAATAATTTTTCTCATTCCAAAACTTGCCTCTCTCAGGAGTTTTTGTTTTGGAATCACATGATGTGTTCAAATCACAACTCTTCTACTTTATATTTTTGTGACTTTAGCAAGTCACAACCTCTGTGAGACTGAGTTTCTTCATCTGTGCAATGAAAGAAACAGAATACAGTTGGGTTTTTATCTCTGAATCTATGATAGTATGGTCTTAAAAAAAGCTCAAAACTCTCAAGCCTATGAGCTCCAGTTCTCTGGAGAATAATTAGAATTCTAAACCATCATTGGTATCAGAACTCACTATTAGGAGGCAGAATGATGGAGCAGAAAGAGTCCCAATGTGAGAGTTGGGAAATAAAGATCTGTCTAATGTCACTGCACACCCAGCTCTTGTCCTTATGCAGACTGAAATAAGAATGGGCAATACTAAACTTCAGAAGGAATGTATTCAACTAAATAAAAAACAAACCTAAGTTCTAGGTCAGTTATGCATTTATCTGGTATAGTAGAGCTTTTGAGGAAATTGCTCTGTTGTAGAGAAGATTTTCAGGATCAATCCTAATTTTATGTGCAACCACACACCCTCTCTGTGTGGGACTAGAAAAATTATTTGACCTCTTTATATCTCCATTTCTTTGTATGTGAAATGAGTAGTTTTGATTTAGTTATCTCAAATGGACCTACCTTCAGTTCAATGTAGCATACCAAGGAGGATATTATAATGGAGAATAGTTCTAATAGAACTAATAGAAATAAATATTTTCCCTTTCTTAGGTAAATACATGGAAGATTTTGCTTTTAAAAGTTTATGATCATCAAATTCTAGGTTTCCAAGATAGGAAATCAATTAGATTTTATGTTAACAGAAATGTCGAATGAATATTCTGAATTTGTTTAAAAGTACAGAACTATGTCAATTTAATATGTTTTACAGTGAGAATATTTCAACTAAGCATAAGAAGAATTGCATAACAAATAACGATTTTCTGTAGCTGACTTTGTTCAAGAAGATGATCAATTCCCATTTATTTGCCATCTTAAAGAGGCCCAGATAGATATGATTATGCCATTCTGTAAATGCACAGAAGCGTTCACAAATTTGGGCTTTTTAAAGCTATGCTGGGAAAAAGAGAAGGCTCAAAGAAGGGATAGGACTGCTGCTTCGTATAGACAAAAACATATTAACAACCAGTGAAAAAAAGTCAGGAATATTCAACTTTCAAATCTTTTTCCCATGCCACATGGCAGTGAAACTTAGAAAACATCAGTCTCTGAAGAACTAAAAATGAATAGGACAGAGAGGACAATGAAAAGGCATACGATAGGTGTGAGTAGTCTGCAACATATTGACAAAGAGGAACTTTGAAGAAGAGTGGGAGTAAAGAATATATTTAAGGAATCAATCATATGATAGGGAGAGAAAATGGCCTGATCATGTGGAAAGGAGGGAGGATAATGGATGAACAGCTACCTCAAGATATCAGGAGAGGGCAAGGAAGGCTTCCAGTATATTGGATGGATGTCTTGTGGTAAACTTAAGGGACAATGTGAACTTGAATTGCACAAGATGAATGGGCAGATAGTTTGTGATCTCTAAAGTTAGAGGGAACTTTCAAGTGAATGTGATCACAGATCCATTTAAATACTGATCTTCAGATTGAAAAGGACAAGGCAAAAATATTAACAGGGAAGCAGAACACAAAATAAGTAAAAGGGTAGAAAGAAAATGTCAAGCTGCCATTAAGTCCCCAGGCCTGTGAAAGATTCTAGGGTACTAAAAGAACTGACAGCTATAATTGATGGAAGCCAAATATCCTTAAAAATGAAAGAAAGGAAGGAAGGAATTTAGGAAGGAAGGAAAAAAGGAGGGATGGAAGGAAGGAATAAAGGAAGAATGGAAGGAAGGAATGAGGAATGGAAGAAAACAAATGTTGTTTATAATCTATTAATTATAAGACAAATTGCTGGAAGAATTCTAGAATATATTAGAATGTACTAGGATGTCTTAAGAACATCTAGAAAGAGAAATAGTAATAACAAAAAGCAAGAATGGCTTCATCAATACTAGGTTATGCCTCCAGGACAACTCCAAGATACTCATGATGAAAAAAGCTATCCACTGCCATAGGAGGTACTGATTGAACCTGAATGTAGATTGAAAAATCCCATTTTTCAGTTCATTTCCTTCATGAGTTTTTTTTCTAATATAAGTGATTTGCATCTTCTTTCACAAAATGACGAGCATGGAAATGCCTATTGCATGGTAACACATGTATAACCTATAGCATATTGTCTGCCATCTCAAGGAAGAGGGAGGGGAGGGTGGCAAGGATGGAGAAATGGAGAGAGCACAGATTACAAAATGATTGTTAAAATTTTTATCTACATGAAACCTGGAAAAAGTATTTTAAAATAATAGCAGCTTGTACCAAGAAAAGTCAGTTCCTTTTGGGGGGGGTGGTAATTAGTTCGCTCAGAGATCAAGGGATTAATAGAGTTGAAGGCATCATGGTGTAGAGAACAAAACAAAAGCAAACACTGATCTTAGAATACTGAATTTACAATTATGGGATAAGAGTTGAAAACTTAGCTTTGACACTTAAAACCTGTATAACATTGGGAAAATCACTTAATTTCACTTGGTCTCTATTTACTTATCTGTATAAAAGAGGTTTGAACTATATGCCTTCTTAAAAATCTTGCAGTTTTTGTCTGTTTCAACAACAACAATAACAACAAAAGACTTGAGAAAACCTCTCGTATTATCCTCATGGTCAAAATGAAAAGATTTGGGCTATATTATAGTAGAATAGGGAGATTCAGAATTGTTTGAATGATTGAACCAAAAGAACAGGTACTACTTGTCTAATGTAAAGTTGGAGGGATTTTTCTAGTGATAGGAAGGGGAAGGAAATAAGCATTTATATAGCACCAACTGTGTGCCAGATGTTGTGCCAAGTACCTTACAAATATCTTTTTTGATCTTTCTAATGACCCTGAGAGGGAGATGCTGCTATTATCCTCTTTTACAATTGAGGAAATTAAGGCAAACAGAGTTTTAAGGGACTTGCCCAGAATCACATAGCTGGTAAATATTAGAGGTTGAATTTGAACATAGATCTTTCTGACTTCAGGTCCAATATTCTTATTTACTCAACCATCTAACTGCCCTAGGGACCCAAGGCTCTGTTTTTGCAAAAGGTTCTAAATGACATAGTTAGATTTGTAGATGACACAAGTTGAGAGGGATAGCTCCCATATTCAATGATGAAAGCAGGATCCAAAATGATCTTGACAGGCTAGAATGATGAGCTGAATCTAATAAGATGAAATTGAAAAGAGATAAATGCAAAGCCCTTCACCTGGGTTAAAAAATCAATTTTACAAATATATGATTGAGGCAACAGGACTAGACAAAAATTCATGTAGAAAAGATCCTAGGGGTTTATGGGACTTAAAGACCAAAATGAACAAATGGTGCCACATGACACCCACAATAGCTAAATATCTGAGCTCTATTTTTACAAGACATCATATCTATAACATAGGCAATGAGAGCCTGGATCTACTCTTACCTTTTATTCTAAGAAGCCTGGATGACCACTTGGCGATGCTGTTGCACAGGAGGATTCTTGTACGAGTATGGCCTCTAAGGTTCCTTTCAATCCTGAGATTTTATGATTCAATGAAATGTAAATTGGTGACCCTGCACAACAAGGCTATTTCTAGGAAATATTTTTCTGCACCAGTGGTCGTCAGGTCTAATAAGCTACCATGTTGTAATCTGGAACCATTGTTTAGAATAATTCTCAGCATGTTGATATGTTTCTTTTGAACTATTAGACTATGTTGTGTTGTGCATTTATAAATAGTATTAGATGTGACTAAATTCTATGAGGCAGTTCAAGAGACAGTACAGTGAAGTAGATAGATGACCAACATGGATTCAGGTGCTGCCTCTGACTCATATTAGCAGTATGAGCATCAACAAATTGGTTATTGTTTCATAGTCTCAAGCAACTTCAGGTTTTGGAAGAGTTGCTGGTTGAGATTTGTGTGGGGATTCTGCACCCTGGGAATTTCCTGTGGCTATGAAATAACAGGTCTAGACCACTCTGTCTCACTTCCTCATCTTCCCTCTGCACCAAATGAAATGGATAATGTTGAAGTGGGTTGGACATATGGCAATGTATATACTCTGGGTAATTTAGAGCCTTCGTTCCATTTGGGAAATGCCTTCAGTGAGAACCTATCCTACGTTTCCCCTTCCTTCAATCTTTTCACAGTTTTGAGCAAGACATTAAGGAGAAGTTAAGTCTTGAGGAAATGATAGGATCTACTGTCCCTCCTTCATTTCCAGAGCATGAGGGGCCACTTTTTATCTTTACACTTTTGCCTAGGAGAGTTTTCTTGTTTTGAATCAGTAAAGAAAAGGGAGGAGATAGTGTTCCTGCATTCCTTGCCTCTAGTCAACCAGAAGGTGGTGTAACAGCCATATGGTACTCATTTTAAGGACAGCCAGATATTAGTGAAAAGAGCACTGGACCTTAGGTCAGGAAGTTCTGAGTTCAAATCAGACCTCAGACACTTACTAGCTATACTATCTATTTTCTGAGTTACCCATAGCAAGCCATTTGTCTGCCCCAGTTTCCTTATCTGTAAAATGGGGTAATAATACCACCCTCCCAGAGTTGTGGAGATAAAAGGAGATATTGGGACTGTATAGCACTATATAAATGCTAGCTATGATTAGTATTATTACAACATTATTACATAAAGTTGTTGACTTTAAATAGTAAGAGCTGCCATGGCTCTATTTTGTTATACAGAAAGAAAACTGCCTGATCCTTTTATTTAAAATTCAATGTTTCCATGAGCTAATTTAAAATTTATTTTAATATAAGTAATAGCCATCACAAAAGTCTGTAATTGCATGATTCTATAGTCTCTATTATTTCTGGTGATAAAACAATGTATATTAATTATTCCACTATTCTGATAAAATACTTTAAATGAAGTTGTAACAATTAATAGCTATTAATAATGCATTACTACTATAGATACTTCTTAGAATAATTTCTGATATAGCATCTCACACTATTTCTCTAAACTTTTGTGTTATCTACTTTTAGTTTCATCTTTTGAAAATCTTCTGGGAACCATTCTAGCAAATATGTGCAGTCACATAAAACATATCCTCACATTAGCCATGTGCAAAAATATTTGTGTTAATTTTTATATTGAGATCATCACCTCTTTGTTAGGAGATGGCAAGCACTGTTCTTCATTGATCCTCTGAAACCATAACATTCTCTCTGTAAAAACAATTTTCCCCTTTGACTTGCTGGGTCTATGTTCTTTTTGTTAAAACCACTTAATACCTCCCATTGAGAGCTTGACATTCATGAGAAAGATGAATGGACAGTGGGAAGGAGCAATGAAAAATCTACATACTAACAATTGGTACTTTGCTAAGGGAGGGTAATTTGAACTGCAAGTAGAATCTAAGCTATTTGAGAGCAGGGTCTGCAGTTTTGTTTTGTCTTCCTAGCTCCCTACCTAACATGCATAAATTAGATGTTTAATAAGTGCTTGTAGGATTGAAGTGAACATTATTTTCTTTCATTATAGGTCATGTATCTTGCCCAACATATTTGTGGTGCACAAAAACTAATTTAATAGGATAAGGTCTTAAAATAGACTAGGCCTATGATTTCATTGAAATAATGAAGTATTGGGTAAAGTTTGGTAATTTCTCTGCATCCTACAGTCTTAGAGAGTTTGATTAAAGCATTGAGATGCTCTGATGTGCCTATGGTGATAAAGCTAGTGACATTGTATTAGAAGTGAAACTTGAACACAGGTCTTCATGCCTTTGAATTCAGCTCTCTATACACTATTATCCTGTGTCTTGTTTCACTCAATACAAAAAAAAATTCTGATAAATTTTAATTAAGCAAATAACTTAAGTGATGATTTGTATTTATTTGCTAGCCAAAATTTATATTGTTTCACTTAATATCCTTTTGAGAAATGAGTCAATCTTCTATTTCACATACCTTCCTCCTATCCTTGAGTATATGTGCACTTTCAAAAATCAAGGGTCATATTTATGAAGGTTGTTAGTCATGCTGAATCATGACAAACAGAATGATCATTTGCATAGGGGATAAATGATTACTTTGGACTCAACTGAGACCTACAAATGCATTTCTCTCTCTCTGGGTGTAGTCACTGATCTGGTATTTATTTTCAAAAATACAAAAGATGAAATATACCAAAGCCTATAAATTGATTTTACAAAGCCAACGAAACCTTAGCAATAAATGTACAAAAAGACATTGCCCATATTGTAGGTTACAGAATTCTGACACCTACAAGCATCTAACTTAGTAGACTTATTTTTGATAAGTGGTACTTAAAAGTGTTGGTATGGAACATAAGTAGATAATGCAAATATGTTACCGACCTCTATCAGTACTTGCAATTATGCAAATTTCAAAACCTTCATCTTTTATAATTAGATGTAGCAGGCTTATAGTAAAGACCTCCCCTGGTTGGCCAGAATTCTGTTCTACTATTTAGCTCCTTCTCTCACCCTGCCTTCAACAATGTACTTCAAATCAACCAAAATATGTATTCTGCAAAAGAATGAATGGATGCTTATGATTAAAAGAAATGACATGACATTGTGAGTAATTGCTACCAATGAATTCCTTGTTTGTCATATATGAAACATGTTTTTATGGAGAGAATTGCTGACTATGATCCTTTAACTGACAATAATTAAGCTTATTGTAGAATTGGTCATAGGGGTATGAAATTTTAATTAATATACTGTAGCTCACCAGAAATGAAAGTTTCATTGACATGGGATAGGAGGGGAAGATATTGCCTATACTAAACTTTATATAGAATCCAACAGCCTTCCTTATTAAGGAAATAATTCCCCCATGAATTAATTATTGTTGGACACTTAAGGAGGCTCATTGGCCATAGCAATGAAGGTATAGAATATGTTTTTATCAGCATATTTCATTAGTATAAGTAACTGACTTTTCAAAGAAAGACACTACCCATGCTGAAAGAAACACATTAGTCCATTTGGCATTATTATTAACAACCCAGTTTCCTTGAGGCATAATTGAGACTATTTAACAAAGGGATATTCTGATTTCAACATGCTGAATTGTGAGGGTTCACTACTTGAGTCAGAGATGAATATCTGGGTATATATGTATCATTTCAGAGAATAAACTTAAAGGAGAGTGTAAAATAGGTAACCCTAACATGTTTGTTCCCTACATAGTAAAGAGAAAGCATTCAATCTAAAGTGTCCTTGGATACATAAGAAACTAGAAATTCTGTTTCATAACTTTAGACATAGAACTGGTAGTTCATTCTTCCTAATTTTCTTCCCTGAGCTGGAAGTCTAATCGTCTTGGGATATGTATGTGAGAGAGCAAGTGTGTGGGAGTGCTTGGGTGTGCATGTGTGTGAAGTGATTTAGCTTGCCTGTCTTTCAGAAATAGTTATCAGATCTTACCCACTCCAACCCTACCAAATGGTATAATTAAAAATCTAGTTCTGACTAGTGATTTATATATCTTACTTAAATTCATTCTCAACATGTCTTTAAATATGCATGAAAATATGTATGTATATGTATGTTATACATATATATATATAATAAGTGCATTTATTTTTCAGATGATTAGGCATGCATATAACTTGAAATGCCCAAAGCAAGTTGGGAATAGCAGCATAATTACAGATACAACTTCCTTTCCCCTACTCAAACTCTAGTTATGCTCCTCCTCCAACTACCACTACTCTTAAGATAACAGGCTTTCTTTAGTTCTGTTCTTAATTCATCCCAGAGCCCATCTGTTCCCAATACAGCTTCCCATGACCCTTGGCTATTGACCACATTTTGGCAGAAAACAGAATGCACTAGTAGCAAAAGAGTGAACACAGAAACTACAAATAACATGTTGGATAGGCAGCTAGAAGAGATTTAAAATATTTAAAAATATTTTTTTATTTCATAGGAACTATTCATTTGGCTTAGAATGTTGACAGATGTGTCCATATTTCCTTCTGAGTTGGAGTTTGGCATCAGGAAAATCTATCTTTAAAAACAAACCTAAGCAGAACAGCCACATTCGGAGAAACCCATTATGAACACAAGATGGCACTAGGAGTCAGTCTCTTAGGAATAACAGTTTTCTTTTCATCATTTTCATCCTCCTTTCAACAGAGGTACATGGATTGACACCTCTCTATTCATTTTCCTAATGTTTTGGCAAATCTAGTCACAATTTGGCAAGCACATTTTAATTCATTTAATTGAAATGGAATACTTGTTATTTTCATTTAATAGATTATTGAAAAAAATACACATTTGGTAGGTGTGGGTGTGATCATCATCATCCAAAGGTATTCACTGAGTATTTGGCTGTGCAATATGAGGCGCTGGAAAGAACAGTTACCTAGCCCATTAACAAATACTGAAGATTCCTCTGCTTCCTCTCTTAGGCTGATTTCTCTCTTCATAATAACAGTCACCACGTGGTCCATGACTTTTATTACCTCATGTCCAATTTTCCTACAGTCCAATAATCTCATTGTTTTATTCAAGCCAGCAAGCAGCTACAAAAATTATCTTTCTCAAAGTCCTGATTGAGAATCTTCCTATTGACTGTCAAATGAAACCTAAATTCCAATATCTGGCATTTAGATATCATACATATATACTTACACACACTCTTGCTTATCTGATGTCAATTTTCGGGTGCATTTTAAACAAATTGTTAAATGCCCATGATTGCTAAATATTGTGCCTGGTGGTGGAGTAACTACAATGATCAGAGAATCATAGAATATCAGAGTTGGAAGGGACTTCAGAGGTCATCTAGCCCAAACTAAGGCTGAAAAAGAAATGATATAATTACTGCTCTCAAGTTAAATATCCAGTAGATATAAGAAGGCATAAGCACAAATAAGTAGAATATGAATTAGAATAAATATAGTACATTAGAGTATAAAGTGCTATGAGATCAGATGAGGGAGAGAATGTTTCCACGTGGAAGAAGCAGGAACTTCTTTACAGAGAAGACCAATGATCTGAACCAAAATCGGTATTTATGCATGCAAAATACATTTATTTAGTGCTTACCACATGAAAAACATTTTCCTACAACCTAAAATCCTTTTCCCTCTCCCTTTTTGTCAATAGATATTCAAGAGTTTCTTTAAGATTCAGCTGAAAACTCTCTAGAAATAAATTTAATACTATTCTGTATTGGCCACTGCCTTATCAAGTGCTTCTTCAGCATTTAGATATCTACATTCTCCTCCATTTATGTTCTTTAATTATTTTGTTTGTGCATGCCAGGTCTTCTTAGCTCTCAATCAACCAGGATTTTAAACTCTAGGCATTAGTCTGCTGAGGTTACAAATAAAAATGTATTTTCCTGCCCTCAAGGAGATTAGAATACACATATCCCAAGTCCTCTTTCTACCTTCTCCTAAAGACTGTAGTACTGTATGAGGTCTTCATAGTAACTTTCGTAGATGTTTACGATAAGAAGGATGAACATAGACCTTCTGGGAACTGGCTACTTGAGGCAAATAATTGTTGATAAAGGCAAATAGAGTAAAAGATGGGTAGGTCACTAAGTAAAAATGTTGAACAAATGCTTATGGATTTACATAAAGACTGAAAATACCTCAGTATTATGTGGATATCAAAGGTAAGAGCATTTTAAAAGAGAGTAAGCAAGGATAAGTCTCAGCTTTTAAAATTTCTTAAGAGTTCAAATAATGAATGGCACTCACTAGAATATAGTGTTAAACAGTGACATTGTCCAGTAGGCTTTCTAACTACAGTTCTGTTATTCAAACAATGAAAGCAGCAGCTAAATATAAAACTTCAAGCTTTTAAAGTTGAAATTTCCACGACAGCAGGTTTTAAAAAGTATAATGGAAACATGAAAAAATATATATATATATGTATATATAATTAGACTGGTGGCACTTCAAACTCTCAGGAGCAAAGGATTTGGCCTGATATCCAAACTGTGGGACCTGAGCTGGCACAAATGGGAGCTCTGCTGAGTCTAGACATGAATATAATATTTTGTGTTGACACATGGCAACAGAGCTTAAGCTGAGAACAGGAAGGGCAGTGTGTCAAGACAGAGGAATTGCACTGAAAGCCCTATTGAATAGTGCAGAAGAACAAGCAAAGCCACCATTACCATCTCCATACCACTTTGCAAATGTTTTTCTCTTTCAATTTCTAGTCTCCATACAAGAAACATGACTTTCCACCCCCAAATGCTTTATGCCTTCTTTGAGTTTTAGCCATTTCCCCTGGTTTTTTAGTTATTTTTGTTTGCTCATTTAAATCTTTTATCATCCCCCAGGACAAATGTATAATAATCTTAAAGTCAGAAATTAAGTAGGTTCTTGACACTTTTTCGTTTTATTGAAACTTAAGGCAAGGCAGACTTTTATCTTTCTAAATTAAGGTCAGGTTCTGCATCATTTAGAATGGAGAAATTAAGTCACATGAAGAGTAACTTCCTATTCATTTAGTTCATTCATATGATTGTAGATTTAGAAAATATTTCAAAAAGCTTAGAGGAAAGATAGGTCAGATCTCACATAGAAAAAATGCTTTGAGAGAAGTTGCCTTTTGGGGAGTTAGGGGAAATTCAAGAAGGAAATTCTAGAGACACAAAGGGAAACAAGTCCAGAGAGGAGAAAAAATTACATTTGTCAGAAGAGACTGATGTGGATACAAAGGGAACTCACCAACAAATGTATATTTTTAATAAAATTTGGAGAGTGTAGATATAAGGCCAACTAATGCAAAAATATGGATATGACATCATCTTGTAAAATAGTATCAGGAATGCTAAACTCAGAATTATATGAGGGTGGTGAGGAAAGCTAAGAATAACAAAAAGACTGCTGTTTCTTTGTTTAGCTATGTTTTCAGACAAAAGAGGAATCAGAGAAGAGTTGGGGCCTTTGCTGGCAATTGTCAGGAAGCTTCTCTTGAAACCAAACCTAAATTTGCTTTTTTGCAATATATAGTACTTCATCTATTTCATAATTCTTCAAATTCTTGAAGAAAGCTATCGTGTCCATTATGAGAGCATTTTTATATGGGCTAAATGTTCTCATTTCTTTTAGTCTCTGTATATATGAAATAAATTAAAGGACCTTTACCATCCTGATTGCTCTTCTTTAGATATACTCAAGCTAATCAATGTCTTTTTTTTTAACTATGGTGGCCAGAACTGAGTACAGTACTCCATTTGAGTAAGATCAGAGAAGAGCATACATTGTTGGGCTTACACACCAATTCCTGGAAGCTTTACTCTCCAGTAAAACACAGGATGACATTAGCTTTTGGGGTTACATAGGCTGGCAATATGAGCTTACCATGTAATAAAGTCCCCAGATATTTTTTCTAGAACAATTACCATCTCTTCCTATCTCCTGTATGTGATATAAGTGAAAGTAATTTTGTTTATATCTAAGTGCAAGACTTTACATTTATCCCTACTGAATTTAGTCTTACTACATTCAGTCCAATGCTCTAGATCAGAGATGGCAAACCTTTTAGAGACCAAGTGCCATGCCTGCCCCCTATAGTAATGAAGTGCTGTGTCCCACCCCCTGCCTCAATACCTTACCCTCCAGCCCCTCTTACTCAAGAAAGGGGAGGGAGGAAGCATTCCCATTGGGCTGCTTGGTAGAGAGTTAGGTGAAGTGAGCAATATCCTCAGGTGCATGGAGATGGGGAGGGGAGCAACTTGTACCCTGAGTCCCTCTGGTTTTCTAGTAACAAACTCTGGCAGGGGACTGCAGATATGCCCACAGAAAAGGCTGTGTGCCCTTTTTGACACACATGCTATAGGTTTGCCATCAATGCTCCAGGATATGAATTTTTTTTATAACACTATGTTAGCTATCCCTACAAACTTTGTGTTATCTGAAAACTGGATAAATAGACCATCTAAATTTTTATGCAAGTTATTTATAAAAAATAGTCCCATGTATAGAGGGTCAGGTACAGATTCCTAAAGTCTTTAACTATGAACTTCCTGAATATATTGACATTTAACTATTAACAGGTATTCTTTCAGTCTAGCTATCCTTTCAGTTTTGTTTCAATCTATAATTATTTACCCATATCTCTCCATGTTTCCCAGAAGAATAGTGCAGGATAAAGTTTTGCTAAAATCTGGGTAATCTTCATCTATAGGTTACCTTTATCTATTAATTATCAAATTATTTACAAAAGTTATTATTTATCAAATTATTAAATTAATTATCAAAAAAGGGGAAAAACGGAAATTTGCTTTGTCTGGCATTACCTGTTATTGAGGATGTTGTGGTGGTTCTTTTTAACAATTGATGTAGACATTTTTCAAAAACCTGTTTAATGATTTCTTCTAGATTGTTTTTCTAGGCACTGAAGCAAAACTCACTGGCCTATAGATGGCAATCTATTATCCTTCTTTTTGTGTGTTTTTGGGTCACCATTTGCCCTTTCCTAATGTTTTGGTACATTTGCCATTTTGCATGATCTTCCAAGTATCACTGGCATTGAATCTACAATTGTGTCTGTCCATTATTTTGGGATCTGAAAGTATAGTTCATGTGGGGTAGGTGAATTCAACTCATGAAAGCCAACTAGATTGTATCTTACATTTTATTGTTTATATTAAGTATCAATTTTGTTATTTTTGTTCTGTTCATATAAAGACTCAAGTTCTCTTTTGCAAAGAAACATTATAAGGATTTTGCAGTTCTAACTTCTCTATTTTTTAAGTTATCATCTCCCAAACACATGGGCATTACCTCAATTAGAGGCATCCAGGTGGCCCAGTGAATAGAATACTGAGCCAGGAGTGTGGAAGACCAGAATCAAAATCTGGCCTCAGACATTTAACTAGTTTTATGACCCTGGTCAAGTCACTTAAGCTTTGCCCACCTTGGTTCCCTCAACTGTAAAATTGGGAAAATAATAGCATCTACCTCATAGCATTGTTATGAAGATCAACTCAGATATATTCATAAAGTTCTTAGCACAGTGCCTGATACACACAGTAGGTGCCTAAAAAATGCTCATTCCTTCCCTTCCTCTCTTCTGTGTACAGATCAGACTAGATGGCTGGTGAGGTCCATTCCAATTCTCCAATTCTGTGAGTCTGTGATACAGCAAGAAAGGATGGTCATGATTTAATCCAACTGTTAAATTTTATAGATGAAGAAACAAAGGTCAGAGTATCTTGCCTAAGGTCACATAACCAGTATGTTCCAGAGCCAAAATTTAGAGGAATTTGATTCCATATCCAGTATTTTTAGATTTCCAATGCTTCATTGAACCATCTTTTTAGATTATTAAATAGATATGCATTGAATACACCTTTTTCTTTCATGTGGCAGATTTTAAAATATATTTAAACATGATGTTCATCTTAACTTATAACAGGCAGTAAGATAATATTGGGAAAATCACAAAAGTTCTCAGTGCTCTAGGCAGTTCTCTCATCACAACTGACATTTAAATAGTACCTACTATGTGACAGGCACTACACTAAATGATTTACAAATATTTCATTTAATCTTTATAATATCTATGGGAGGTGTGTGCTTTTATTATTTCCATTTTATAATTGAGGAAACTGAGATGAAAAGAAGCAAAGAGCTTTGCCCACTGTCACAGAGCTAATAAATGTAGGAGGCCAGATTTGAATTTAGGTCTTCCAAATTCCAGGACCAGATATCTACCTACTGTACCATCTATTTTTCTCTTACTTTCTAAAATTATAAATTACTGGGAACACTGAAAGAGGGAATTTCCTTATCTGAGAGTTCCCTTTACCACTGAATTCTACCCATTCCCCCCTGCCCCGTGCCTCTTACAGTATTAGAATTATACATGTGAATACATCAAGTTTATAAAGCCTGTAGAAGATCTATCTTAAATTTGTTTCTTAAATAGACAAAAAGTGGGCTTTGCCAGCCTTAAATTAATCCAAATTATGAAGACAACTTTAAAAATTCATTATATCCTTTTAAATCCTACCACCTGAAGTTGTTCCTAAAGGGACATTATGTTCCTGCAAATACTAAATCAGAAGAAATCTCCAAAAGGTACAAAAATGGTAGACATTATGATTAAGGAAGGAAGAAAACAAAACAAAACAAATAGACTGCTGTTGGTGCTATGATAATGGTTTAACACATCTATGTTAAAATAACTTAAGCATATGGGCAAATGAATAATGTTTCTTTTCTTGATATAACAAAAGGTTTTGAAGTTTTCTTTGTTATTTTTGGCTTAAATAATAGTCCCTGTTAGTCTGAATAAACATCCAAGCTGCACAATGTGTGTTTTAGAAACTGACAAACTCACCTTTGCTTTTATCAGGCTATGACTTTCTATTTTGATCTAATATATATTTGTTAACCTGTTTGTTCATAATCCTCCAAAAATTAAAAAAAAATATATTTAGTGCTATTACTCTTGGTGTACTATTTATTCAGTGTTTCCTGGATTGCACAAACATAAAAAGTGGCCTTGTTGTCTCATTATCTGCTTTGCAAACCCTCCTGCCAAATAATCAGGAACACCAGTGACATTCCTCTCTGACATCCTTAGATTAAAGTTGTTTGGAATGGTTTATAACAAAGTCCCTAAATGTTAAATCTCTTGTCTTCAGTTATATTTGTAAAGGGGCTATTGTAGTGACAGGAACATCCAATAAATGTAATGAATGAATAAGTGAGACCCAATCTTCTCTTTCTTTTTCAAGCCCTTTAGAATGTTTATTTGGTCTATTATTTCTTGGGTGATAAGTAAAGGGCTTGTCTTTCATTCCTCTCTCTTTTACTGGGTAAATAACCAGACTTCTAGAACAAGAGGCTTGTGTCAGATTATGACTGTGCTTTTCACCTGAGTTAAATCAGTTTTCTGAGGGTGTGCAATATTTTAATAACCTCTACTGTAAGAATAAAGGAAGCTAGAATATTGGCTAAGTTTAGTGAAAAAACCTTATTACAACAAATTGTTCCTTCGGATATCAGATAAGGCTGTTCTTCAATTTAGTTCAGTCATAGTAAAATGACGATCATGTATACCTTCTTGTCATTAGTCTTTCAAACATGAATAATGATGACTGACTGGACTACAACAATCTACAAAGCTTTTCCAGCCTCGTCTTCACAAATGATGGTAATGATTGGAAAGAAGATGAAGAAACCTTTAGGGGAAAATATTATAATACTTACAAGGACTTTTGACCTTTTTTGACCTTTCTGTTCTGACTGATTTTAGGGACTATGAAGGTTTCAGGAGAAGTTTTGAAGTTTAGCACTAGTGTTGCCTTAGATCCTTCTGGAAGACATATTGGTCTTGCTTTTATCTCTGATTATCTCTGCACATAGCATACTTCCTTATTATACTTTGAGCTCTTTGAGAGCAGGACTCTTCTTTTGCCTCTCTTTGCATCTCCACTGTTTAACACAGTGCCTGACACATAGTAGATGCTTGCCAAATGTTTGTGGATCTATTGGCTTAACTTTTCTAAGTCTATAATGGGACCTCAGGGTTTCTATTTTCCTGGATATATCTCCTAGGAATAGGCAATCCACTCTATCCAAACTCTTTAACTACACAATCCTCACCATCAAATGTTTTGCATAGTTTTACAGATACTATAAGGTTACTATAACTCTAACCTTCCTTTCCTCCTTTTTTTCTTTCTCTGTGATTGTGACTATTATTACTATGTAAGTTTTCATTAGTGCCCATAGGTATTCAAAAGAGTAAAGTAATAGACCACATTTTCAAAAGTTGAACATATTTAATTTTTATTATCAGATAAAATACAACTTCTTAGGTATCATAATATGTTACCCTTCAGAATTTGAAGCAATTCAAGAACTAATTTTATGTAATAAGTGAGGAATAGAGAGAATTGGATTATATGAACTCTAAGGTCTCTTCTAACTCTATATTCATGATTCTATAACTTGAGTTGTTTAAGTTAATGAAAGAACTAAATCTAGAAATAAACTAAAAGAATGTTGACCTGAAATAGGAGATACTTGGACCTAATACTGTCTGCTAACTCTGCCTGCACAACCTTGAGCAGTATCACTCAATCTCACTCAAATGCCATGTCTTCATCAACATAATTGTAAGTCAGGTTGGTGTGATAATCTGTATGGTCCCTCTTAGCTTTCACATTTTATCATTTAGTTTTCACCTGATAGTGACCAATCAATATCATATGCAATTTAGTAATATAAATATTAAAATTAGTTTGACTAAATATAAGAATTAAAAAATATAAGATTGTGGTCACCGTTTATAAAATTAAATCTTAAGTCAAGAGTTTGTTAGTTGCTTTTAACAATTTAGTTTAATATAGATATAGTAAAAGAGAGAAGTGTAGGAAGGAAGTAGTAAGTATTGCCTAGATAGATACTCTATAATTTCTTTTCAAAGAAGTCCAGCTCACCACTCAGCAAGGGCTCCCTCAAGTCTGGATTTCCACATGGAGTCATGGTAGTCTCTTAAGAGTCAGGAGTGCTGGTGGTCTCTTCAGCATGGGTTCCACCAACACAAGCCTCTTTCTTTGGCTCCAGTCACTCACCCAGCAAGCTTCTCCAGCCCAGCACAGAGGAGAAAAATCTCTCCAAAAAGCCCAAGAATTGCATCAATCTTGCCTTTTATAACCCTTTTTCCACGTCACTCTCTATTGCTCCCCCACTTCACGGAACCAATCACAGCTTCCCTATCTGCCCAGCACTGCCCAGGGTGGGGCAGTGCTAGTGACCTTTGGAGGTGTGAACTTTTTCTGGTAAGTGATTTGTGAACTCTCTTACTTAGTGTTAAGTAGGGGTACTTTAAGTAAAGTTCTTGATTGATTAACTCAAAATAAACAAAGGGAATAATAAATTACTTTTCACAATTTCCCCTGTGATTCTTTTGGGAGAGACCATGTTGAAATATTTCAGATTTACATTCCTAGTCTCCCCAGTGAATCATTTCACATCACTAGCTTATATCTCTAAGTATTCTCTTACTAGAGGTACATAAAATATTGTACTTTCTAGAAGGAATTTACAATAGTGGAAGATAAGGGGGAAATAAAAGAGAGAGAGCAAAACCAAAGATTTGTAGGTACCTTGACAAAAAGCCACTTAGGGGACAATCTTCTTTGGCAATTGAATTTACATTCAGAATAAAAATGTCCAAACCCCTTCAGTTCAATTATTCACTATATTCCAAAGTTCATTCTGGATCTTCTGATACAGTGTATAATTTCCATAGACATCTTTAAGGTGCCTTCTCCAAACAGAGTTCAATTTCTTGATTTGGGGTGTTAGAGAGCTTCTTTTCCTGAAATTTCTCTCGAAAAAATTTTAAATCTTGGATTTTACGAAAATTATACAATCCCCCTGAGGAGTATGTTGACCAATACCTGGATCCAACTCAGGATACATGCCTGAGTTATTGGGTATATAAATCAATTGTCAAAAGAAAAACCAAAAACATAAAATAAACCTCAAAAGAAGAAAAAATATTTTTTTGGGGAAAAGAAAGTATATATAAATTCTGAGTAATCAAAAGTAAGCTTGAATCAGGGACTTGAATCAGAGCCCAATTAAAGTGGTTTATGTCCCATGAATCATCAGAATGATTGCAACAATATAGTACTTACCCATTTGCAGCTATGATTACAGAAAATTTCAATAGTATAAGAGAGAAACGGGACTAGATTTTGAAGTAAAAGAGAAATATGTGATTTCCTGGTCTGATTTTCCCTTCAATATCAGGAATGGGGAGTCAAAATGGCAGCCAAACTAAGGTACTTGTCAGAAATCTGGCACAGGAGAGTCCAACATCTAACATTGTCAAATAGTTGCTTCCACAAACATCAAACAAGTCCTCTGTCAGTGAAAATTCTCATCAATCCCATAGGTATTGGTGGTCTTTTTGACCTTCCGCTTCTTGGTACTATATAGTGGCTCTTTTATGATCCCTTTTTCTGGAATCAGACACAATTATTAATAAAAGTTCAATAATATATAATAATTAATGGCAGGTTTCCTTCATCTAAAGCTTTTGGGTAAACATTGATATCAGGACTAGTAAAATCAAACATCCTTATTGTAAATAAAAAGAAAAAAATAATAAAATTAAAAGATTAAAAGAATTCATAGTTTATATTCCATGACAATGTGTCAGCCAAAATGGAGTCCAACTTGTCTATGGACTTTTATAATGGTATTATCTCTAGTTTAGGCTTAGGAGGAGCTACAAATTTAAAAAAATGTGTTACAGAGATTTTTTCACAATTGGGAGGGGAAGAGTATGAAAAGGTTTAAAATTTACCTCTAGACTCTTTGAGGTTCCTTCCCCTCCAGAGTGCCATTATTTATCTAGATTCCTTTGGTTACGCCTCTGTGGTCCCTATGCCGAGGGGGGGAGGGTTTCCACTCTGAGTAGAGTGTGGATAAAATCCATTTTGAGTGTTTTGGTGTGAGTCTTGATTTGCCTAATTTGGAATATTATTCCTGTATGGGTTTCTATTATTGCTATGATTTCTATAATTATTGTTGTTTCTAAAGTTTCTCTTATAGTTATTATTTCTACAGTCCTGAATTTTATATTATTGTATACCTGATTCCACTTCCTACAGTTCATCATTACATGAACTCTTTTTTCCACAGAATTGACACATTAATATTTGATTTGTGGATTCTTACAAAGGGGCTATGGCCACTTCCTGATTTGCACATCCTCTTTCAACTTTTTTAGTAGCTTAATCTACATTATTGGAAGTATTGATGTAATGAAAAGGGTAATATTCTAACCATAAATGGATTTTTTTTCCTTTCAGGTATAAAATTATCTGTGGCCCACTTATTTCCAATAAATTACTTTTTACTCAGAAAAATAAATATTAAAGTAATAGGGGTTGTTAAATAATATAGCATTACTTAACATATTGCAGATGCTCCATACTTATTCAACAGTGAGACCTACTTAATTAGAATAACATGACAAAAATTATTATCATGTTGACGGGCAGCAGGACAGAGATAAATGATTTCATCGATAGGGAAATTCAAGATGAAGATATTCCATCTCCCAAAGAAGGTTGGCAACTTCTCTGCAATTTATAGTTTTAATGTTCTTTTTTTTTGTTTTTTTTTTGTTTTTTAAATAAATTTATTGACTTTTTTATATCACCAGAATTTCTCTCAGTATTCCTTTCCCTCTATTGTCCCAGAGAGCCATCTCATATAACAAATAGTATTTTTTCTTCCTTTTTTTAAAATTTTAAACATTATTTTATTTGGTCATTTCCAAACATTATTCACTGGAAACAAATATCATTTTCTTTCTCTCCCCTCACCCCTCCCACCATCTTTCCCTCTCCCATAGCCGATGCACGATTACACTGGTTATCACATGTGTTCTTGACTCGAACCCATTTCTCTGTTGTTGGTATTTGCATTAGAGTGTTCATTTAGAGTCTCTCCTCAGTCATATCCCCTCAACCCCTGTAGTCAAGCAGTTGCTTTTCATTGGTGTTTTTACTCCCACAGTTTATCCTCTGATTGTGGATAGTATGTTTTAGATCCCTGCAGATTGTTCAGGGACATTGCATTGCTACTAATGGAGCAGTCCATCACCTTCAATTGTACCACAATGTATCAGTCTCTGTGTACAATGTTTTCCTGGTTCTGCTCCTTTCGCTCTGCATCACTTCCTGGAGGTTGTTCCAGTCTCCATGGAATTCCTCTACTTTATTATTCCTTTTAGCACAATAGTATTCCATCACCAACATATACCACAATTTGTTCAGCCATTCCCCAATTGATGGGCATCCCCTCGTTTTCCAATTTTTGGCCGCCACAAAGAGTGCAACTATGAATATTCTTGTACAAGTCTTTTTCCTTATTATCTCTTTGGGGTACAAACCCAGCAGCGCTATAGCTGGATCAAAGGGCAGACAGTCTTTTATTACCCTTTGGGCATAGTTCCAAATTGCCCTCCAGAATGGTTGGATCAGTTCACAACTCCACCAACAATGAATTAGTGTCCCCACTTTGGCACATCCCCTCCAGCATTCATTACTTTCCATAGCTGTCATGTTAGCCAATCTACTAGGTGTGAGGTGATACCTCAGAGTTGTTTTGATTTGCATCTCTCTGATTATAAGAGACGTAGAGCACTTTTTCATGTGCTTATTAATAGTTTTGATTTCTTTGGCTGAGAACTGCCTGTTCATGTCCTTTGCCCATTTATCAATTGGAGAATGGCTTGATTTTTTGTACAATTGATTTAGCTCTTTGTAAATTTGAGTAATTAAACCTTTATCAGAGGTTTTTATGAAGATTGTTTCCCAATTTGTTGCTACCCTTTTGATTTTGGTTACATTGGTTTTGATTGTACAAAAACTTTTTAATTTGATGTATTCCAGATTATTTATTTTGCATTTGTAACTCTTTCTAAATCTTGTTTGGTTTTGAAGTCTTTCCCTTCCCAAAGGTCTGACATGTATACTATTCTGTGTTCACCTAATTTTCTTATAGTTTCCTTTTTATGTTCAAGTCATTCACCCATTTTGAATTTATCTTGGTGTAGGGTGTGAGGTGTTGATCCAAACCTAATCTCTCCCACACTGTCCTCCAATTTTCCCAGCAGTTTTTATGAAATAGTGGATTTTTGTCCCAAAAGCTGGGATCTTTGGGTTTGTCATATACTGTCTTGCTGAGGTTGCTTTCCCCCAGTCTATTCCACTGATCCTCCTTTCTGTCTCTTAGCCAGTACCAAACTGTTTTGATGACCTCTGCTTTATAATATAGTCTGAGATCTTGGACTGCAAGACCCCGTTCCTTTGTATTTTTTTTATTATTTCCCTGAATATCCTTGATTTTTTGTTCTTCCAAATGAACATTTTATGGTTTTTTCTAAATCAGAAAAGAAATATTTTGGAAATTCCATGTGTATGGCACTAAATAGATAGATGAGTTTGGGTAGGATGGTCATTTTTATTACATTGGCTCGTCCTACCCATGAACAGTTAATGTTCTTCCAATTGTTCAAGTCTAGTTTTAGTTGTGTGGAAAGTGTTTTGTAGTTGTGTTCATATAGATCCTGTGTTTGTCTCGGGAGATAGATTCCTAAGTATTTTATTTTTTCTAAGATAATTTTGAATGGGATTTCTCTTTCTAGTTCTTGATGCTGAGCTGTGTTGGAGATATTAGAAAAGCTGATGATTTATGAGGGTTTATTTTGTATCCTGCAACTTTGCTAAAGTTGTTGATTATTTTGATTATCTTTTTGGTTGAATCTCTAGGATTCTTTAAGTAGACCATCATGTCATCTGCAAAGAGCGATAATTTGGTCTCCTCCTTGCCTATTTTAATGCCGCCAATTTCTTTTTCTTCTCTAATTGCTACTGCTAGTGTTTCTAAAACAATGTCAAATAATAGAGGTGATAATGGGCATCCTTGTTTCACTCCTGATCTTAATGGGAATGCATCTAGTTTATCTCCATTGCAGATGATATTAGTTGATGGTTTTAGATATATGCTGTTTATTATTTTTAGGAATGACCCTCCTATTCCTATGCTTTCTAGTGTTTTTAGTAGGAATGGGTGTTATATTTTATCAAAGGCTTTTTCTGCATCTATTGAGATAATCATGTGGTTTTTGTTGGTTTGCTTGTTGATGTGGTCAATTATGTGGATAATTTTCCTAATATTTTTCCTTTTTTTAAATTAGATTAACCAGTACTTTGTCTATTTTGTCTGTTTTTTCAAAGTACCAGCTTCTAGTCTTGTTTATTAGCTCAATAGTTATGTCACTTTTGATTTTATTAAGTTCTCCCTTAATTTTTAGAATCTCTAGTTTGGTTTTCTTCTGGGGGGTTTTAATTTGTTCGTTCTCACATTTTTCGATTTGTATTTCCAATTCCTTGATCTCTGTCCTCCCTAGTTTGTTAATATATGCACTCAGGGATATGAATTTTCCTCTAAGTACTGCATTGGCTGCATCCCATAAGGTTTGAAAGGATGTCTCGCTGATGTCATTTTCTTCAATGAAATTATTAATTGTTTCTATGATTTCTTCTCTAACTATCTGATTTTGGAGTATCATATTATTTAATTTCCAATTAATTTTTGATTTGGCTCTCCATGTATCCTTGCCAATCAATATTTTTATTGCCTTGTTATCTGAAAAGGCTGCATTTATTATTTCTGCTTTTCTGCATTTGAGTGCCATGTTTCTGTGACCTAGTGTATGATCTATTTTTGTGAATGTGCCATGTGGTGCTGAAAAGAAGGTGTATTCCTTTTTGTCCCTATTTATTTTTCTCCATATTTCTATTAACTCTAATTTTTCTAAGATTTCATTCACCTCTTTTACCTCTTTCTTGTTTATTTTTTGGTTTGATTTATCTAAATTTGATAGTGGTTGGTTCAAGTCTCCCACTAATATGGTTTTACTATCTATTTCTTCCTTCAATTCTCCTAGTTTCTCTATTAAAAATTTGGATGCTATACCATTTGGTGCATACATGTTGATTAGTGATATTTCCTCATTGTCTATACTCCCTTTTAGCAGAATATATTTATCTTTTCAATAGTCACCTTTTTCCCTTTCTTCCTAGAGGCTTGATTTTTGGCCATGTGAGTCATCCCTTTGGTGGTTTTATTCCCCTTTCATTTTGGTCTGGGGTCTGGGTGATATGGGCGGGTTTTCTGTGAATTTAGGTTGCCTCAGACTAGTTCTTCCCAGCCTCCAAGGTTTCTTAGAGCTCTGGGGCCCTGATCACAGCCAAACTGCCCAGGTGTTCAGCTGCGTCCAGATAATCAGTGTGTGGTCCTCCCCTGATGTTTAACTCTGCCCATATGTTCAGCGCAACTCCCCAAGTACAGCTCCGCAGACCCCCGTGCTCAGCACCGGGTTTATATCACAATACTATTTCATTATACTCAGGCATTATATTGTGTTTAGACTTTCCCAATTTGATGGGTTATCTACTTTGTTTCAACTTCTTAGTTATCACAAAAAATGCTGCTCTAAACATATTGGGGTTTATGGAATGTTTGTTGTTTGATTTCTTTCTGATTGATGACATTAAGTCACTTTAATTAGCATAATTCCAAAATAGTTGTACATTCCAAATCACAGTTCCACCAACAATATACTAAAGGGTCTAGAGACAGGATTTAAACCAAGATATTGGCATCAAAGTCAACTTTCATATACTTCCATATACTATGCCATTTATTTTTTTGCACCAAATAATGCATTTTTTTTATCATTACTCAAGAGTAAGACATAGGAGTTGTGATCTGCATAAGAAAGGAGGTTCATACCAAGAAAACCATGCTTAGAATTATCAATATCTAGTGCAACCAATATCTCCAAATTAGAGCTGAATTGTATCTTAAAAATAATTAAATTATTTAAAATAATTTACCTATTCCCATAATAGTGAAGAAGAAAATAAAAAAGAGAGGTGAAATATTTAATTACATACCAGAGATCAGAATGTAAATTAGCAAAGCAGCTAAAACTAGAATAAATTTTTCTTGAAAACTAGTCCAGTTTATAAATTACTATTTTGTGACTTCTGGTCAAGATGGTGGCTTAGAGAAAGCTAAAGTTCAGATCTCCTGAAACCCTTCCCTACCAAACTCAAACTATATGCTCCTAGGGCACCAAAATTCAAAATGATCAACAGCATAAACCCCGGTAGTCCTCCTCCTGGACCTGGACCTGGATCAAAAGGTATGCCCCCCTCCCAAAAGCCAGAACCCGAGACCACTTGGACCTAAAGGGTTGGCAGAAGGAAGGTCCTAGGACCCATCCCCCCAACCCAGAGCACTGAGTCCGAGGCAGCAGAGGCAACCTCAGAGCCCCATGGCCAGCTAATCTGAAGGCCACACCCTGAAAACAACCTGACCCAGTTGAGGAGGCAGACAGACAGCAGGGAAACAGAGAGAGATGGGGGAGCTTGTAACCCCCTGGCTGGATCCTTCCAACTGCGTCTAACAAAAAAAGTCCCTGATGCAAGGCATACTCAGTTCAACCCACGGAAAAGCTAATCTCATCACAAAGGCCAAGCCAGGCTTAGAGTATGGAAGTAAGGCAAAGGAGAAGCATCTGGAGGGTGCTGAGGAGAAGAGGGCAGTAACAGGGACACACCAGCAATTCCTGGATTCCCCGGGAAGACAGAACAACAACTGCATAGAATGGACAATCTGCCTTGGGCTAAAACCTCTGAAGGCCAGACAGAGATAAGAAAAGCTAGTCCTCCCCACTCAGATACAGATGGCAAACACCACAGAAGCAGAAAAGCCCCAAAATTAAAAAAAAAAAAAAACAAGAAGAAGGGGGTGACTTTGGACACATTTTATGGAGCAAAAATACAAAACACAGAGGAGATAGAAGAGGAAACACAAGCAAATGCCCCGAAACCTTCCAAAGGAAATGGAAACTCTCCACAAACCCATGAAGAATTTGAATCAGAAATGATCAAAATGATGGAAGCTTTCTGGGAGGAAAAGTGGGAAATAATGCAAAAGAAATTCATGCATCTACAAAACCAGTTTAACCAAACTGAAAAAGAAAACCAGGCTTTAAAGCAAGAACTAATAAAGCAAAGCCAAAAGACCAAGAAATAAGAAGAGAACATTAAATATCTCACTAACAAAGTGACAGATTTGGAAAATAGAGGGAGAAGAGATAATTTAAGAATAATTGGACTTCCAGAAAATCCAGAAATAAACAGTAAACTCAACATCATAATACAAGTTATAATCAAAGAAAATTGCCCAGAGATTCTAGAACAAGGGGGCAATACAGCCACTGACAGAGCTCACAGAACACCCTCTACACTAAACCCCCAAAATACAACTCCCAGGAATGTAATTGCCAAATTCCAAAACTCTCAAACAAAAGAAAAAACCTACAAGAAGCCAGAAAATGACAATTTAGATATAAAGGAATGCCAATAAGGGTCACACAAGACCTTGCAAGTTCCACTCTGAATGATCATAAAGCATGAAACATGATTTTCAGAAAGGCAAGAGAGCTGGGTCTTCAACCAAGAATTAGCTATCCAGCAAAACTGACTATATACTTCCAAGGGAAAGTATGGGCATAAAACAAAATAGAAGATTTCCAACTTTTTGCAATGAAAAGACCAGAGCTCTGTGGAAAGTTTGATATCGAAAATCAAAGAGCATGGAATACCTGAAAAGGTAAATATGAAGGAAAGGGAAAAGGAGAAAAATGTTATCTTCTTCTTTTACTCAAACTCTCTTTTATAAGGACTACATTTATATCAATCCATGTATACTAACATGTGGGGAAAATGTAATGTGAAAATAGGGGGAAAAGAAAGACCAAACAGAATAATCGTTCTCACACAAAGATTCACATGGGAAGGGGAGGGGAAGAAAACTCCTATAAGAAGGAGAGGAAGAGAGTTTTTACTTAAACCTTACTCTTAGGGAAATCAACTCTGAGAGGGAAAAACATCCAGATCCATTGGGATCTTGGATTCTATCTTACCCAAAAAGGGTAGGGAGAAGGGAAAACTAAGGGGGGGAGGGGGAGAGTGAAAACGAAAGGGAAGGGAAAGAGGTGGGGGAAGGGGAGGGAACAAAAAGGGAGGGACTAAAAAGGGAAACATATCAATGGAGGGAACAAGGGAGACCAATTTAAAGTAAATCACTGGACTAAAACGTAGAGCTGAAGAAGAAAAGGTTAGAACCAGGGAAGGATATTAAAATGCCAGGGAGTCCACAAATGACAATCATAACTTTGAACGTGAATGGGATGAACTCACCCATAAAATATAAACAAATAGCAGAATGGATTAGAATCCAAAACCCTACCATTTGTTGTCTTCAAGAAACACATATGAGGTGGGTTGACACCCACAAGGTCAGAATTAAAGGATGGAGTAAGACCTTCTGGGCCTCAACTGACAGAAAGAAGGCAGGAGTGGTAATCATGTTATCTGATAAAGCCAAAGCAAAAATAGACCTGATCAAAAGGGATAGGGAAGGTAATTATATTTTGTTAAAAGGGACTTTAGATAATGAGGAAATATCACTAATCAACATGTATGCACCAAATAATATAGCACCCAAATTTCTAATGGAGAAACTAGGAGAATTGAAGGAAGAAATAGACAGTAAAACCATATTAGTGTGAGTAGTGTGAGACTTAAAAAAACCATTATCAAGTTTAGATAAATCAAATAAAAATAAATAAGAAAGAGGTAAAAGAAATGAATGAAATCTTATAAAAATTAGAATTAATAGACATATGGAGAAAAACAAATAGGGATAAAAAGGAATACATCTTCTTCTCAGCATCACATGGCACATTCACAAAAACTGACCATACATTAGGTCACAGAAATATGGCACACAAATGCAGAAAAGCAGAAATAATAAATGCAGCCTTTTCAGATCACAAGGGAATAAATAAAAATAATAATCAGTAAAGGTACATGGAAAACAAAATAAAAAACTAATTGGAAATTAAACAATATGATACTCCAAAATCGTTTAGTTAGAGAAGAAATGAGAGAAACATATTAATAATTTTATTGAGGAAAATGACAATGGAGAGACATCCTTTCAAACCTTTTGGGATGCAGCCAAAGCAGTAATCAGAGGTAAATTCATATCCCTGAGTGCATATATTAACAAACTAGTGAGAGCAAAGATCAATCATTTGGAAATGCAAATAAAAAAAAAAAAACTTGAAAGCAATCAAATTAAAACCCCCCCAGCAGAAAACCAAACAAGAAATCCTAAAAATTAAGGTAGAAATTAATAAAATTGAAAGTGATAGAACTATTGATTTAATAAATAAGATAAGAACCTGGTACTTTGAAAAAAACAAACAAAATAGACAAAGTACTGGTCAATCTAATTAAAAAAGGGAAGGAAGAAAAGCAAATCAACAGCATCAAAGATGAAAAGGGGGACAGCACCTTCTATGAAGAGGAAATTAAGGCAATCATTAGAAATTACATTGCCCATATGGCAATAAATACACCAATTTAGGTGATATGGATGAATATATACAAAAATACAAACTGCTTAGACTAACAGAAGAGGAAATAGAATTCATAAATAATCCCATATTAGAAAATGAAATCTAACAAGCCATCAAAGAACTTCCTAAGAAAAAATCCCCAGGGCCTGATGGATTCACCAGTGAATTCTATCAAACATTCAAAGAACAGCTAACTCCAATACTATACAAACTATTTGATATAATAAACAAAGAGGGAGTTCTACCAAACTCCTTTTATTTCACAAACATGGTACTAATTCCAAAGCCAGGCAGGCCAAAAACAGAGAAAGAAAATTATAGACCAATCTCCCTAATGAATATAGATGCAAAAATCTTAAATAGGATACTAGCAAAAAGACTCCAGCAAGTGATCAGAAGTGTCATCCACCATGATCAAGTAGGATTTATACCAGGGATGCAGGGCTGGTTCAATATTAGGAAAACTATCCACATAATTGACCACATCAACAAGCAAACCAACAAAAACCACATGATTATCTCAATAGATGCAGAAAAAGCCTTTGATAAAATACAACACCCATTCCTACTAAAAACACTAGAAAGCATAGGAATAGAAGGGTTGTTCCTAAAAATAATAAACAGTATATATCTAAAACCATCAACTAATATCTTCTGCAATGGGGATAAACTAAATCCATTCCCATTAAGATCAGGAGTGAAACAAAGATGCCAATTATCACTTCTATTATTTGACATTGTTTTAGAAACACTAGCAGTAGCAATTAGAGAAGAAAAAGAAATTGATGGCATTAAAATAGGCAAGGAGGAGACCAAATTATCACTCTTTTCAAATGACATGATGGTCTACTTAAAGAATCCTAGAGATTCAACCAAAAAGATAATCAAAATAATCAACAACTTTAGCAAAGTTGCAGGATACATAATAAACCCACATAAGTCATCAGCATTTCTATATCATTCCAACACAGCTCAGCAGCAAGAACTAGAAAGAGAAATCCCATTCAAAATTACCTTAGACAAAATAAAATACTTAGGAATCTATCTCCCAAGACAAACACAGGATCTACATGAACACAACTACAAAACACTTTCCACACAACTAAAACTAGACTTGAACAATTAGAAGAACATTAACTGCTCATGGGTAGGATGAGCCAATATAATAAAAATGACCATCTTACCCAAACTCATCTATCTATTTAGTGCCATACCCATTGAAATCCCAAAATATTTCTTTTCTGATTTAGAAAAAAACATAACAAAATTCATTTGGAATAACAAAAGATCAAGGATATCCAGGGAAATAATGAAAAAAAAAAAACACATATGATGGGGGCCTTGCAGTCCCAGAACTTAAACTATATTACAAAGCAGCAGTCATCAAGACAATTTGGTACTGGCTAAGAGACAGAAAGGAAGATCAGTGGAATAGACTGGGGGAAAGCGACCTCAGCAAGACAGTATACGATAAACCCAAAGATCCCAGCTTTTGGGACAAAAATCCACTATTTGATAAAAACTGCTGGGAAAAGTGGAACACAGTGTGGGAGAGATTAGGTTTGGATCAACACCTCACACCCTACCCCAAGATAAATTCAAAATGGGTGAATGACTTAAACATAAAGAAGGAAACCATAAGTAAATTGGGTAAACAGAGAATAGTATACATGTCAGACCTTTGGGAGGGGAAAGACTTTAAAACCAAGCAAGACATAGAAAGAATCACAAAATGTAAAATAAATAATTTTGACTACATCAAATTAAAAAGCTTTTGTACAAACAAAACCAATGTAACTAAAATCAGAAGGGAAAAAAGAAATTGGGAAAAAAATCTTCATAGAAACCTCTGACAAAGGTTTAATTACTCAAATTTATAAAGAGCTAAATCAATTGTACAAAAAATCAAGCCATTCTCCAATTGATAAATGGGCAAGGGACATGGATAGGCAGTTCTCAGATAAAAAAATCAAAACCATTAATAAGCACATGAAGAAGTGTTCTAAATCTCATAATCAGAGAGATGCAAATCAAAACAACTCTGAGGTATCACCTCACACCTAGCAGATTGGCTAGCATGATAGCAAAAGAAAGTAATGAATGCTGGAGGGGATGTGGCAAAGCAGGGACACTAATTCATTGTTGGTGGAGTTGTGAACTGATCCAACCATTCTGGAGGGCAATATGGAACTATGCCCAAAGGGCGACAAAAGAATGTCTACCCTTTGATCCAGCCATAGCACTGCTGGGTCTGTACCCCAAAGAGATAATGGACAACAAGGCTTGTACAAAAATATTCATAGCTGCACTCTTTGTGGTGGCCAAAAACTGGAAAACGAGGGGATGCCCATCAATTGGGGAATGGCTGAGCAAATTGTGGTATATGTTGGTGATGGAATTCTATTTTGCTAAATAGAATAATAAAGTGGAGGAATTCCATGGAGACTGGAACAACCTCCAGGAAGTGATGCAGAGCGAGAGGAGCAGAACCAGGAGAATATTGTACACAGAGACTAATACACTGTGGTATAATCGAATGTAATGGACTTCTCCATTAGTGGCGGTGTAATGTTCCTGAACAATCTGCTGGGATCTAGGAGAAAAAACACCATCCACAAGCAGAGGGTAAACTGTGGGAGTAGAAACACCGAGGAAATGCAACTGCCTGACTACAGAGGTTGAGGGGACATGACAGAGGAGAGACTCTAAATGAAACTCTAATGCAAATATTAACAACATGGCTATGGGTTCGAATCGATAACACATGTGACACCCAGTGGAATCACCCGTCGGCTATGGGGGTTGGGGGGAAGGAAAAGAAAATGATCTTTCTCTTTAATGAATAATGCTTGGAAATGATCAAATAAAATATTATTATAAATAAATAAATAAATGAATTACTATTTTGCCCAAAGATTCAGTCTAATTTATTCTAATTTTTATAGGTCAGAAATTGAGATGATTTTTAAAGTACCTTATTTTTTCACATGCGCATAGGATTAGGGGCATTGAATATTGTCTTTCTAGGAATGAGAGTATTTTATCATGTAATAAGGATAACTATTCCCCCTTTTAAAGACCTACAGAGAAAGTAATTGTACAAATCTTCCTGATAATCCTAAAATATTGATTTTTTTTTCTCTGAAGGTGTTGCTTATGTCTAAATTGACTGTTTTTCTCTACTTTTTTTTTAAACGTTATTTTATTTGGTCATGCCCAAACATTATTTATTGGAAACAAAGATCATTTTCTTTTCCTCCCTGCCCCTCCCACCACATCTCTCTCTACTTTGAATCTCTTCATTTGTCCCTCCAACAAAGTAACTTTTTTTTTAACATTTTTAATTTTTTTGTGATTTTATCCACAAGTATTTGCAGATCACAATCCTTCTACATTATAATAAATTGTCTCCATCAGCCTCCATAATTAAAAAAAAATTACCTTCATTTTGTTGCAAACCTCCTTGTCATAAATTTTCCTTCATTAAAAAAAGCAATGAATTGTCCATCATTAAAACTTTTCAAATGTAGAATGTCAACTGTGCTTTAAAATATAACTATCTTAAATATATCTTGTACCATAAGTATCTTAAGTATTTTAATTATAAATTTTCCCTGCAAGGAATACAATCAGTTTGACTCCATTGTTTCTCTTGAATATTTTAAATATATTAAGTATTCTGGTTATCTCTTATATTACTGAAATCTTAAGTATCCTTGTTACCAGTTCCCAATGCAGAGGTGTGAATGGTTTTACCCTCCTGATTCCCCTGTTCTTTTGTTTATCTTTTTCTTCTTTTTTTTTAAATCCTTACCTTCCTCTTGGAATCAATACTGTGTATTAGTTCCAAGGTAGAAGAGTGGTAAGGGCTAGGCAATAGGGATAAATTGACTTTCCCTGGATCACACAGCTAGGAAGTATCTGAGACCAAATTTGACCCCAAGACCTCCCATCTCTAGGGCTTGGCTCTCAATCTCCTGAGTCACCCAGCTGTGCCTTTTTCTTTTGATTACTGAATTTGATCATGAAATTTTCTTTTTAGTTCTTAAAATTTTGTTAAGAATTTGCACAATTCCTCTATTTCATTAAGAGTCCATTTCTTCCCCTTTATTACAAAGCTCAGTTTTTCTGGTTATGTGCTTTTTGATTGTAGTTCTAGATCCATTCCCTTACAGAATATCATATCCCAACAGCTTCTAGTTCTTTAATACAAAAGTTGCTAGATCCCGAGTAATCCTGATTGTGGTCTACAATATTTGTTTTTTTCCCTTTGGATGGCTTAAGTGTTCTTGAAATTGGCTCTAATAGTCCTCAGATTCTTAAATTTAGTATTTCTTTCAGGATGTGGTGATTGGTGGACTCGCAATTTTCCTCTTTTGTTCAAGAACTTCAAGGCATATTTTTTAGATAATTTCTTTCAATATGATGTCCAAGTTCTTTTTGATCATGGTTTTCAGAGAATCTAGTGATCCTTAGATTATCTCTCCTGTATCTTTTTCTAGGTCAGTTGTTTTTAAAGTGGGAGAGTTCAAATGTTCTATTTTTTTCCATTCTTTTGAATTTATTTTATTTTTGCCTCCCGCTCCATGAAATTATTAGCTTCCATTTGTCTTATTTAATTTTTCTTCTAAGTTTCTCATTATTGTGTTGTTTTCCTTATTTTTGGAGCTTTTCCAGGAGTTCACTTTGGACTTGACATACTTTTACTTTTTCTTTCTTTGTTTCTAATTTTGTCTTTAACATTTTCCTTTGTGTCTTTATGCATTTTCATTTTTTTTTTTGTTTTGCTTCCTCTTCTTGGTTATCTCTAATGTGAGATATTTTTCTAGTACCAGACTTTTCCCTCTGACTTTCTTTAATTTGGGGGGTTAGTTTTTCCTTTGATCTTGTCTATATGCTGAAGCTTAGCTCTATTTTTCCATTGCAGGGAGTACTTTTCTTGTACTTTGCCTGGGTTGGCTCAGCTATCTTAGTTTCTGAGCACTATTCAGAGGTGGCCTGGTTGACCTACTTTGTGGAGGTTTGCAGCTGTTTGAATAAGTTGCTCTGAGTTTGGTTCTGAATGTTTCAGCTGAGGTTGAACCTTGTTGGACTAAGTTACTCTCACTGCTGATTGTGCTGGATAGTGACCAATCACTGTTATGACTTAAATGTGATAGGCTTCTTTCCCCCTACTGTTGCTTGATCTATATTGTGTTGGTTTCTTCTCTCATCCTACAGAATAGAAAGAGTTTGCTGTGCTCTTTTCTCTGCCACTGAGTTCTCCTCAGAATTGTTTAGCACTCTCCCACATATCCCAATGTGAAATCCTACTTGTTCTCTCTCCTCATTGTTTTGCACCAGAGCATTGTTTCATCCCTTTTTATGATGCTCCTGCTTCTCCAGTATTCATTTTGGGGCATGTTTGTTACTCTGTGTTCATTTGATGGATGTTTTGTAGGCTTCAAGTGTTTCTTACTCTTCCATCTTGGCCTGATATCTTCAGTATTTATCAACTCAACTTCAGTAGCCTATGAGCTTTTCAGTGGCTAACCTCTCCACCATCATCAGTTATCAAAGCAAGTCCTTAAAAAGTAGAACTAGTCAAATGGAAAAGGAAATACATAAGCTAGCTGAAAAATATAATTACCTAAAAAATAGAATTAGGTAATTGGAAACTAATGACTCCACGAGGTTTCAAGAAACAAAAAAAAAATCAAAAGAATATTAAAAATAAAAGAGAAGAAAATGTGAAATTTCTCATGGGAAAAACAATTGTCCTATAAAAGAGGTTGTGGAGAGATATTTGAAGAATCATGGGACTGCCTGAAAACCATGTGACAAAAAAAGAACCACAACATATATTTCAAGAAATTATCAAGGAAAATTGCCCTGATATCCAAGAATCAACACATAAAATAGAAATTAAAAAAAAAAGCACTGCCTGTATGAGAGCCCCAAAGGAAAAATCCCAGAAATAATAAGCCAAATTGCAAAGCTCCACGACCAAAGAAAATATATTTCAAGCAGCAAGAAAAACAATTCAAACATCATGGAGCCACATTTAGGATTGCACAAAATTTAACAGATTCCACCTTAAGGGATCACAGGGCTTGGAATATGATATTATTGAAAGCAAATGAATTAGAACTAATAGTCATTAACACAGTGAAATTCAGTACAATCCTTTAAGTAAAAGCATGGATTTTTAGCAAAATTGAGAACTTTCAAAAATTCCTAGTAAAAAGACCAGAGCTGCATATAAAATTTAACACTCATATTGACAACACAAGAGGAGCAAAAGTAGAAAAACAGTAAAGAGAAAAGGCAAGTGATTCAACAAATTTAAATGGTCCATGCATTTTATTATAAGAGAACATAATACTTATAACTCCTATGAACTTTATCATTATTAGGGCAATTAGAAGAAATACACATAGAAGTGGGTATGAACTATCTGTAATGGGATGATATAAAAAATTAAGAAAGGAGAAAGAAGACTGCACTGGGAGAAGGGGGAAGAAAGAGATAAAATGAGGTAAATTATCTTACAAAAAAGAGATTCAGAAGAGGTATTACACTGGAAGGGATGATGGGGAGCAGCAGGCAACTCTTGAACCTTATTCTCTTTAGATTTCATTCAAAAGGAATAACATACATATTTAATTAGATTTAAAAACCTATAGTATCCTAAATGGGATAGGGGAAATGTAAGGGAGACCAAATTATAAAAGGAAAGGCAGAATGAGAGAAATGGTGGTGAGAAGTAAAACACTTATGAGGAAGAATAGGATGAAAGGAGAGAGAATATACAGAAGGAATGTAGAATGAAGGGAATATATATATATATATATATATATATATATATATATTTAATTACCATAACTATAAATGTGAATGGGATGAACTCACTAATAAAATGGAAGTGGATTGGAGAATGGATTAATACCCATAATTCTACAATATGTTATTTATAAGAAAAAAAAAGCATTTGAAGCACATGGATGCATTGAGAGTAAAAATAAATGACTGGATAAAAATCTATCATGTTTCATTTGAAAGAAAAATGTAGAGATAGCAATCATCATCTCAGACAAGACTAAAGTAAAAATAAATCTAATTAATAGAGATAAGAAAGAAAAATTTTTATTTTGCTAAAAAGTACAATAGACAATGAAGAAATATCAATACTAAATGTATATGTACCAAATGGTATAGCTATATAGCTTCCAGATTTTTAAAGAAGGACTTAAATTAGTTATTTTATTTTAGTGGACGGACCCCAAGTTCCCCCTCTCAGAACTAGATAAATCTAAAAAATAAACAAGAAAGAAGTTAAGTAGTGAATACAATTTTAGAAAAGTTAGATATGATAGACCTGTTTTGGCAAAGACATTATAAGAGTGCAGAGCTGGCATTTGGGGAGCTGCTCCATTCCCCTTCTTCCCAGAACCTGAAGACATTTTTGAATGCCCCACCCCTCTGTCCAGCCACCCAAAGCAAGCACTTTCTCTTTCAACTCTGGGTTTTAGTCTGGGGTCTCACAAATAGCTTGACTTTGCTCTCTGGGCAGTTGAACTCACTAAAGGTTCTCCAACAGTGTGATAGATCATAAGAGAAATTTAAATGGGAAGAAAAAAGAATACACCTACTTTTCAGGAATGCATGGAACCTACCCAAAAGATGACCATGTATTAGTATATTAAAATCTCACAATCAAGTACAGAATAACATAAATATTAAATGCATCATTTTCATATCTTAATGCCATAAAAATGACATTCAATAAGGATTCATGGAACGAGAGATTAAGAATTAGTTGTAAATTCAATAACCAAATTGTAAAGAATAAGTCAGAGAAAAGAACAAATCACATAATCAATAATCTTAAGGATAATGACAACGATGGCAACATCATGCCAAAAGAATGACATCTTACCAAAACTTGTGAGATATAGCTAAATCAGTGCTTAGTGAAATTTTATATCTCTAATAGCTTATTTCAATAAAATATAGAAAGAGTAGATTAAGGAAGTGGGTATACAACTAAAAAAATAGAAAAAATATATTATAAAAATCTCCAATTAAAAGCCAAGTTGGAAATCTTAAAAAAACCCAAAGTTGAAATTAATAAAATTTAAAGTAAGAAAGTAATTGAAGTAATAATTAAAATTAAAAGATAATTTTGTGAAGAAATAAAATAGATAAACATTAGTTAATTTAATTTAAAAAAGGAAAGAAGAAAACTAAATGAAAAGGATGAATATACTACTAATGAAGAGGAAATTAGAACAATTATAATAATCTATTTTACACAAATATATGATAATAAATGTGACAAGCTAAGTGAGATTAATAATTACAGAAATTTCAGTGATGGTGAACCTATGGCACAGGTGCCAAAGATGACATGAAGAGCACTCTCTGTGTGGTTACATAGATGTTCTCCTTCCTAGTCCTCCTCTCCCATGGGGAGTTTGTTACTAGAAAGGCAGAAAGACTTGGGTAGAGCTGCTCCCTTCCCCCTCTCTACTGTGCCTGATGACCTTTTTTCACATCATCCACTCCTTTGTCTAGCAGCCTAATCAAAGCACACAAAGAGTGAGGTGGGTGGATCATAGGTGGCAGAGCTGGAGGGGAGCAGAGTGCTTAGGCCTCTCCTCTCTCCCTCTCTATACTCACTGATTACATTTTTCACTTCAACTATCCCTCTGCTCAGCAACCAAATGGGAGAACATTCTCCTTCCCCTGTGAGGGATAAGTGGTGGGAGCAGGGTAAACCAAGCTCAAGCTCACTGTGGAGGAATGAGGTGTGGCACATGGTCAGGAGGGGTGGGTATGGCACTTGGTCTGGGGTTTGTGTAAAGGATGAATGTTATGGTTGAGACTGAAAAAAAATCTAAATTTAAATGGTTGCCAAGGGAAATCCCAAATAATAAAATACCCAAGTCAGTTGCCAAATTTTTATGTTTTTTTAATTAAAACAGGAGGAAGAAAATATTAGAGGGAGAGAGAGAGAGGTGGGGGGAGAGAGAGGGGAGAGAGAGAGAGAGAGAGAGAGAGAGAGAGAGAGAGAGAGAGAGAGAGAGAGAGAGAGAGAGAAGGAAAAAGGGAGAGAAGGAAAGAGGGAGTGAAGGAAAGAAGTTTAACTCAGAACCACTCTGGCTCAGGCTGAGCCAAAGCAGGTGTTAAGGCTTTGGAGATCCAAGGCAGGGAAAGGGGTCAGTCCTTAACACTCATGTGACCAATCTGAAGGAAAACAGTCTGTGGGGCTCCTCCAACCTCAGGCTCCAGGATCCAACTGAAATCTAGCCTTCCTAACAGAAAGTTCCGAGAACTCCAGAGGCTGTTCTCTACCTCACTTCCTGTGTCTCACATGTGCCAATGGTGGCTCAAGGTTGACTGAGGACTGCACAGAGGTCTGTCCTTTTTTGCACATGTCTTCTGAAGGCCATATTATTAAATAATTAAATCTTGAGTTTGCTGCAGCCCTTCCTAATCTTGTTACACTGAGTAGGGTGGAGAATGTAGTTTCCAAGACCTTACTCTGTTTTTCCAAGTATCTCTATTGTTATTGATCAGGAAATAGTTAAATCTGATCTTTTAAAGAATGGTCTGAATAGGGTGGAGTAGTTTTGAAATTCACAGTTGGAATGGGGATGGGGCCTGGTGCTTTGTCTCTAAAAAGGTTTGACATCACTGGCCTAGATTTAAAAAAGAAGAATTAGAATGCTTAAGCTATCACATCTCTAATGTAATAAGCCATCAATGAGTTCCTTCAGAAAAAATTCCAAAGGTCAGATGGATTCAGAAATGAATTCTATGAAACCTTTAAGTTAATCTCAATACCATAAAAATTATATGGAAAAAAAGTTGAAAGAGGCATCCTAACAAGTTCTTTTTATAAGGCAAATATTGTACTGATAACCTATAACAAGAAAAGCAAAAACAGAGTAAGAAAACTATAGAACTATTTTGCTAATGATTATTGATGCAAAAAATTTAAATAAATCTTCATCAATGTATAACAAAGATCATATAGTAGGACAAATTGGGATTTATATTAGAATAACAGAATTGGTTCAATATTAGGAAAAGTATTAGCTTAATTGATTACAATAACAAAACCAATATAAATCACATGATTATCTCAATGAAAATAAAACTTTGAAAAAATACATGATGCATTTTTGCTAAAAATACTAGAGAATAGGAATTAATACAGCTTTCATTAAAATGGTAAATAGTATCTATCTAAAATCATCACCAAGAATTATCTATAATGAAGATGAACTAGATGCTTTCGAAAAATAAGACTGGAGTGGAGCAAAGATACCCATTCTCACCACTATTTTTCAGTACTATACACAAAATGCTAGCTATGGCACTTAGAAAAGGCAGAGTAATGGAAAGAAATAAAATAATAATCAAGAAACAAATTTATCAATATTTATATATGATATGTTATACTTAGATTTAAGTATTACCAATCACCACCCATAGGTTTCCCTCCCATGTAATAATACTTCCCACCCCCTGCCTCTATGTGATAACATTTACCACAATTGACTATTCTTCTCATTTCTTTTAGTACAATCCCTTTTTTCACCCCCCCATTTTTTACATATCATGTGAAATAGCTTTCTACCATATTTTTGTCTCTGTATACTTCTTCTAACTATTATGATAATGATAACAATTTTTAAGTTATATAAATCATCTCTACATATAGGCATATAAACAATTTGAAGTTGTTTAATTTTTTTCTTTTCTCTTTCTTATTTACCTTTTTTATGTTGCTATTCAATTTTGGGGGGGATTAAATTTTCTCAATACTTGGAAATCTTCTATTTTTAAAAAATTGATTATACTTTCCCCTGCAAGAATATAGTCAGTTTTGATGGGTAGGTGATTTTTGGTTGTAAACCCAGGTCTTTTGCCTTCGAGATTATCATATTACAAGTCTTCTGGTCTTTCAATGTGGAAGCTGCCAAATCTTCTGTAATCCTGACTGAGGTCATAAGGCCATGATATTTGAACAGTTTCTTTCTGGCTGCTTACAGCATTTTCCTTCGACCAAGGAGTTCTTGAACTTGGCGATAACATTATTGGCAGTTGTGATTTAAAGACTTATTGCAGGAGGTGATTTGTCGAGTCTTTCAATTTCTAGTTTACTGTTTTGTTCAAGAATATTAGGGCAGGAGGGGGAGTCAAGATGGTGGTTTAGAAGCAGCAAAAGTTCAGGACTTTGAAAACCCTTCCTTACTGATCACAAACTGAATGCTCCTAGGGGACTGAAATTTAAACTTAAGAACAGGACAGAGCTGCGGAACCCTCCTTCTGGACTCAATTCAAAAGATATGCCCCCCAAAAGTCAGAATCCAAGAACAGTCAAGTCTAAGGGGAAGGGAGAAGGAAGGTCTAAGGCCCCCTCCCCCTTCCTCACCTACAGTGCTAAGACTCCAGTGGCAGCCTGAACCTCTGGGCAGGAAAAGGTGCTGTTCTGGAGGGTGTACCTTGTGAGAAGAGCTGTGTCAGGCTCAGAGTGACCAATACAGGTGGCAGGTAAGCAGCCAGAGAGAGATCGAAGAGCTGACAGACCAGGTGGCTGGGTCCTTCCATTTGGCTCCACTCTCACTAGTGGTTTTTGCCTAGGGGCATATCCAGACAACCCAGTTGAATATAATCCCAACAGGAGTCCTCAGAGCTCAGGGAAGCCAGGACCCCTCCCCCACAAGAGTGCCTCCTGCAAGGAAAGGAATCTATGGGTAGGTAAAGGCACTGGTCTAGAGGGTGTACCTTGTGGACGGGGCTGTGCCAGGCTCAGAGCATAGAATGGAGGAGGAGGGGAAGCAGCTGGAGAAAACTGGAGAAAGCCTGTGCGGCTGAGACCTTGCATTTGGGTCCAGCATTTCAGGGGTTTTCAGGCTCAGAGCACAGACAGCCCAACTTACCTGAACTTAATCCGACAAAAAGCCTCCAGATGACAGGGAATCCAACATTCCTCCTCCAGAGACTGTACTGAGAGATCTGACAAAGTTCCAAGAGGGGAGACTGACAGAAAGCCCCCAAACCAAAAATAATAATAATAATAATAAAACAACCAAAAAAATGAGAGGAACAAGAGCACAGACAAATACAGGGAGCAAAGAAGAGGTAAATACAAGCAAACAACAGAAAAAGAAGAAAGAAATTACAATAGATAGCTTCTATACAGGTAATGAACAAAGAGTGAACAAAATGGGGGGGGGAGATCAGCAAAGGAAAAAAAATGGAAATCTCAGCGAATTGGATACAGGCTTTGGAAGAACTCAAAATTCAATTCAAAACACAATTAAAAGAGGCTGAAGACAACTTTAACAGCAAGATAAGTCATCTGGAAATAGAAAATAGTGTCTTGAAAGCCAAAATCAACTAGCTGGAAAATGAGGCAAAGGAGATCAAAGACGAGGTAAAGAGGATGAAAGATGACCTCCAAAGAAAATCAGACCAGAAGGAAAAGGATGACCAAAAATCCAGGGACGAAATCCAGTCTTTAACAACCAGAATACAACAATTAGAATTAAGTGACTTCACAAGGCAGCAGGACACTATAAAACAAAACTAAAAGAATGAAAAATTTGAGGAAAATACAAAGCATCTCATTCACAAAACAGAGGATTTAAAAAATTGTTCAAGGAGAGACAATTTAATAATCATTGGTCTACCAGAGGACCATGAAAAAGAAAAATCCTGGACACTATACTACAGGAAATTGTTCAAGAAACTGCCCCAATATCCTAGAACAAGAGGGAAAGGTGGAGATTGAAAGAATCCACAGATCACCTCCTATACTTAGTCCCCAACTGACAACACCCAGGAATGTTATAGGCAAATTCAAGAACTATCAGACCAAAGAAAAGATATTACAAGCTGCCAAGAAGAAGTCATTCAGATACCATGGAACCACAGTGAGGATAATACAGGATCTGGCTATATCCACACCGAAGGACTGAAAGGCAAGGAATATGTTATTCCAGAAAGCAAGGGAACTAGGTTTACAACCAAGAATCAACTACCCAACAAAACTGACAATATTCTTACAGGGGAAAGAATGGTCATTCAACAAAATAGAAGAATTCCAAGAATTCATAAAGAAAAGGCCAGACCTGAACAGAAAATTTGATGTGCTAGCACAGAAGTCAAGAGAATCATCAAAAGGTAATTAAAAAGAGGGAAAAAAAACAAAACAAAACACAGACACAAAAAAAAATTATTTTAAGAGACACAATAAGTTAAAATGATATGTATCCCTATAAGAAAAGAGGTCATTGGTAACTCTGAAAAACTGTTGTTATTACCTGGGCAGCTAAAAGAAGTACACTTAGAGGGAACAGTGAAAAACTGTATAAAATGAAAGGACAAGAGATATGGATATATGCATGCATAAATACATACACATATTTATGCATATATATACATATATATGTATATATATATAACTTGAGCTAAAATAGGTTAATATTAAAAGATATGGGAAAAGAAACAAATGGGGGTAAATTTATATGTCACAAAGAAGCTTGTGGTGGGAGGGGGGGAGAACATCAATATACTGGAAGGGTAAAGACGTTGGAGATAGGATATACTCAACTCTTACGTGCTTTGAAATTAACCCAAAGAGGGAAGAACAATCCCATCCATTAGGGCAGAGAATAGATTTGCACCCTATAGGGGAGTAGAAAGGTAACAAGCAGACTGGTGGGGAGGAAAGCAATACAAGGGAGGGAGGGGGTGAAGGGGTAATTTTAGAAAGACTACAGGGAAAAATAAGAGAGGAGGGAATAAGAATGGAGGGGTAGAAAGGGAAGTAAGAAAAAAAAAGGATGGGAACTAGGGGGACTGATTAAAAACAAACATTGGTGTAGAAGGAAATAGTGAAAGAAGAAAAGACAGGACCAGGAGTAAAAATCAAAATGCTGGGAAATACACAGCTGGTAAGCATAACTCTAATTGTAAATGGAATGAACTCACCCATAAAAAGTAAGCAAATAACAGAGTGGATTAGAATCTAAAATCTTCCTACCATATGCTGTCAACAAGAAACACACATGAGTAAGTTAGATATACATAGGGTGAAAGTAAGAGGGTGGAGCCAAATCTATTGGGCATAAACTGATAAAAAGAAGGCAGGAGTCGCAACCATGATATCTGACAAAGCCAAAGTAAAAATAAGTGTAGTTAAAACAGATAGGGAATGTAATTATATCCTGATAAAAGGCAGTATAGACAATGAGGAAATATCAGTACTCAACATGTATGCACCAAATGGCATAGCATCCAAATTTCTAAAGGAGACACTAGAGGAGCTCAATGATAAAATAGATAGAAAAACTATACTAGTGGTAGACCTGAACCTTCCTCTATTCGAACTATATAAATCAAACCAAAAATAAATAAGAAAGAGGTAAGAGAAGTAAATGAAATTTTTGAAAAATTAGAGTTATTAGATATGTGGAGAAAAATAAATAGGTACAAATGGGAATATACCTTCTTTTCAGAAGCACATAGTACATTCACAAAAATTGACTATTAGGGCATAAAAAATTGCAAACAAGTGCAAAAGAGCAGAAATAATAAATGCAACCTTCTCAGATCACAATGCAATAAAATTGTAATTAGTAAGGGAACATGGAGAGGTAAATAAAAAATTAATTGGAAATTAAACAATATGATCCTCAAAAAACTGGTTAAAGAACAAATCGTAGAAACAATTAATAATTTCATTGAATAAAATGACAATAATGAGACATCTTTTCAAAACCTATGGGATGCAGCCAAAGCAGTACTCAGGGGCAAATATATATCCTTGAGTTCATATATTAACAAATTAAGGAGGGCAGAGGACAATTAATTGGGCATGCAAATTAAAAAACAAGAAAGTGAACAAATTAAAAATCATCAAATGAAGACTAAATTAGAGATCCTAAAAATCAAAGGAGAAATTAATAAAATTGAAAATCAAAGATCTATTGATTCAATAAATAAGACTAGAAGCAGTTACTTTGAAAAAACAAATAAAAGAGACAACGCAATAGTCAGTCTAATTAAAAAAAGGAAAGAAAAAATCCAAATTCAGAGTATCCAAGATGAAAGGGGAATCCTTACCTCTAATGAAGAGGAAATTAAGGCAATCATAAAAAACTACTATGCCCAATTATATGGCAATAAATATGGTAATCTAGGTGATATGGATGAATACTTACAAAAATATAAATTGCTTAGAGTAAAAGAGGAAGAAATAAATTCCCTAAATAACCCCATATCAGAAAAAGAAATTGAACAAGCTATCAAAGAACTCCCAAAGAAAATATCCCCAGGTCCAGATGGATTCACAAATGAATACTATGAAACATTCAAAGAACAATTAATTCCAATATTACACAAATTATTTGACAGAATAAGCCAAAAAGGAGTTCTACCAAATCCATTTTACAACACCAACATGGTACTGATCCCAAAGCCAGGAAGGTCAAAAACAGAGAAAGAAAACTATAGACCAATCTCTCTAATGAATACAGATGCAAAATTTTTAAATAGGATATTAACAAAAAGACTCCAGAAAGTCATCACAAGGGTTATTCACTATGACCAGGTAGGATTCATACCAGGAATGCAAGGATGGTTCAATCATTAGGAAAACCATCCACATACTTGGCCATATTAATAAGCAAACCGACAAAAATCACATGATTATCTCAATAAATGCTGAAAGTCTTTGATAAAATACAACACTCATTCCTATTGAAAACACTAGAAAGTATAAGAATAGAAGGACTTTCCTAAAAATAATAAACAGTATAAACTAGAAGCCTTCCCAATAAAATCAGGAGTAAGCAAGGATGCCCATTATCACCTCTATTATTTAATGTTTTACTAGAAACATTAGCAGTAGCAATTAGAGAAGAAAAATAAATTGAAGGTATTAAAATTGGCAATGAGGAGACCAAGCTATCACTCTTTCAGGAAGATATGATGGTCTACTTAAAGAATCCTAGAGAATCACCAAAAAAGCTAGTTGAAATAATCAACAACTTTAGCAAAGTGCACTGTCCCTGAACAATCTGCAGGGATCTAGGAGAAAAAAAACCACTATTCTCAAGCAGAGGACAAACTGTTGGAGTAAAACACCAAGGAAAAGCAATTGCTTGACTATAGGGGTTGAGGGGATATGATTGAGGAGAGACTCTAAATGAACTCTGTAATGCAAATACCAACAACATGGAAATGGGTTTGGAAGAAGGACACGATACCCAATGGAATCGCACATCCGCTATGGGAGGGGTGGCGGAAGGGGCGGGGAGGAAAAGAAAATGATCTTTGTTTCCAATGAATAGTGTTTGAAAATGACCAAAAAAATAATGTTTAAAAGTAAAAATATAATATTAGGGCAGTTTTTCTTGATAATTTCTTGTAATATGATTTCAAGGCACTTTTTTTTTGTCATGACTTTTAGGTAGCCCAATAATTCTTAAATTGTCTCTACTTGACCTATTTTCCAAAGCAATTATTTTCAATGAGATATTTAATATTTTCTTCTTTTTTTTCATTTTTTGTTTGTTTCTTGATGTCTCAGGAAGTCATTAGCTTCTATTTGCCCAATTCTAATTTTAAATGAAAGAATTTCTTCAATGACTTTTTAATCCTCCTTTTTCATTTGGTCAATTCTACTTTTCATGGAACTTTTTCTTTCAGTAGATTTTTTTTATTCTTTCCCCACTATATCTATTTTGTTTTAAAAAAAAAACTATTTCCATCATTGGATTTTTTTTGCCTTTTTTCCTCAGTTGACCAATTTTGCTTTTTAAGGTTTTATTTTCATTTTGCATTACTTTCATCGCCCCCCATTTTTCTTCTCAATTTTCATTAACCTGTTATTTGATTTTTTATTTACTTTTTGAGTTCTTTTAGAGCTTGAGACTAATTCCCATTTTTATTTGAAGTTTTGTATGTGGTTGCTTGAATCGCATTGTCATCTGTTGATTCTGTGTTTTGCTCTTTTTTGCCAATGAAATTTTCTAGGATTAGGTGTTTCTTTTGCTTTTTACTCACTTCTCCAATCTTTTTTTTTTGTCTGTGGCCTAGAAGTTTTGAACGCTGCTGATTCTGTCTCTTCTTCTTATGGCTTTCAGTTCTTAGCTTTCCGAGCTATTTGTACCTGGGCCTAAGGGATTCACCATAGCACAGACTTGAAAGGGTCACATGCTATGAACTTCTAGGCATCACTGCTGGCTGGTTCCAGAATCTGTGATTTCAACCAGTGGGTCTAGGGTCTGGGATGTTGTTGATGTAGGCAGTGTCCTGGGATCCCAAATTTGGCCTACACTCAGGCTAGGAACCTGGAAGAAGAGGTGGGGCCTTGGATGGCCAGCACTTCTCTCCTCATAATTTTCCTTCCAGTTCCCCCTTATCCTGTGAAAAGCATATGAAAATCAACTCTGGAAAGATCTACATGAATCAGATGTAAAATGAAGTAAGTAGATCCAGGAGAAAATTGTATACAGTAACTGGAATTTTATATGAGTAACATTTATGAATAACAATACAGTGACTCAAGACAATCTCAAGGAATCATGATGAAAAATGCCATCTGCTTCTAGGGAAAGAACTGAAGGAAGTTGAATGCAGACCACAAGATACTTTATTTCAGGTTATTCCTTCAGTTTTCTTTTGTTTCTTTAAGATCTCTTTCACAAAATTCCTAAAATGGAAAAATATTTTACATGATTACACATGTGATACTTATATTAAATTGCCTGCCATCTCAGGGAAGGGATGAAAGGTTAGAATTTGTCTCAAACTTAAAAGAAATCAATGTTAAGATTTTTTTTTCATGAAATTAAGGAACAAAATATATATTATTAAAAAAAAACAAATGAGCTCCTCAAAAATGAAAAGAAAAAAAAGAAATGTTGAAAAGCACAAAAGAGGGAGCTCAGGATTGTGAACTTTAAATTACTCCACCCTACTTAGACATAATTTAGGGGAAGATGAAGTTGTAATCTCCTGATTGAACAATGAAGGTACTTAGTTCTCACCTTATAGTGAAGCTAGAACTTTAAACTAAGTCTATTTTTAGATCTTAATACAAAAAGGTATTAAGTAATTATAAAGGTTAAATTAATCACAAAAAGGTCAAGTAACTAACAAAAAGTGAACTTAAAGAAGTGTTAAGTAACTCTAAAGATATAATCAAATCAAAGAAGATGAGAACTAAAAGTATGGGCAGTCCTGGAGAAAGCCTTTGATGTGATTGGTAGATGTGAACATTTAGAGGAGTAGACACAAGGGTGAAAGGTCTATATATTTGGGAATTTGGTCTCTCAGGACACTCTCTTTCCCTGATTGGTGGTGGAGAGTTAACTGAGAGCAGTGTGCTGCGCTTTCAGCATCTTAGCATGGCTACAAGCTATTGTCTGTTTTGATGGTGAGTTTCTGGCTGAGTTTCCTCCCTTTACTTTCCAACTTTATCCCCTTAGAAGCCTCTAATCTTCTTCAGAGACCTAGAGGCAGGGATTTTAAACTCCCCCTGGCATAGGCCAGGCAAGAGAAATGCTATATCCTCTTCCCTCCTACTTAAATTTCTTTCCTCTATATTAGATAAACTACCATAAATTTCCAGACTGACTTGGGTATTTTATTTGGGATTTCCCCCTGGTGACCAAATTTAAATCACAACTCTAAAATCATCTTTACAAGATGAATCACTTCTTATTTCACAGAAACTCAAAGGGTGCTGGAGGGTGGTAATATGAGAGACTTGAGAAAAGAAGATAAAAGTTGAAAAACTATTTCATAGGAAGTTTGATAGAAACTCAAATAAGGAAGAGTTAAAGGATTATCTTTGTATGATGAGCATCCAGTTGAGATTAGATATAAATTTGTAATGGACCCAGTTGGCTCAGTTGTGTGAATTTCTCCAGCTCTATTCAGTAACACATGAGTAGGAATAAAAGAGGCAGATGGTATCAACAATTTAGAATAGGGATTTGGCAAAGCATAAAGTATTAAGAGGACATGGATATAAGGGATATGAAAGTATAGCTTTGTATAAAATGGAATTATCTTTAGATCAAGGTAGGATAGCATAAAGAATTAAGTGGGATACCAAATATTTAGAAATATATTCTATCAACTACCATGGTCATTATTACTTTTTTATAAATAAACTTTATATATAGTCATTTGCATTTCAGAAATGACATGATACTTTCTATATATTTCTTTGGCCCCTACCATGCCTCACTAAATCTTGGTTTGTTTGTTTGTTTGTTTGTTTGTTTTTCCAAAAGGAAAAAGAGATGAACAAAAGCAATGAGTAGGATAACCATTCATTATCATATATGCAATATCTATCCCCAGAACCCTTTTATTTATATCGAATATATGTTTCATTTTATAATCTCTGGGAATGAAATTCATTATTTTAATTACTCAGAACTTGTCTTACTTTAATATTTTCTTTTTAAAAATAATTATGGTCAACGTACATATTGTGCTTATTTTACTTTGTTTTAGTTCAATGATGCATTCTTATGGTTTTCTGCCTTATTTACCATTTCTTAATTCATTCTATACTCCCATTATATTAATAAAATGCAGCATATTTATTCTTCAGGTGATGGGCAATCATTTTGTTTCTAGTTCCTGGAAACCACAAACTGACATGTTCACACTTTACCAAATAGACTAACTGGAAGGAATTGGGCTCACTTCTAATCATCTTATCATTGATGCTTTCCTTTCCTTAGATAAGAATACTCTTCTGACTGACATATTCTTTGAAATAAATTCAATTTGTCCTAAAAGAAGACTGAACTATCTTTGATTGGTCATATATAAGAGCCCTTCTTCCTACTGTGGACAGGTAAGAGTAGCTAGAAGATAGCTAGCAACTCTTTTGTCTTTAATGATAATACATTTTTGTTTATTATTTTGTTTCTATGAATTAAAAACAAATTCCTGACAATGTTTAAAATGAGGAAGATAAAGTTAAATATGATAAAAATGAGTGATTGTGAAAAAAATAATTCAAAGAGAGTTCAATTCCCTTGATATATTAACATTAAGGGTATATGCCTAGACAATTCTTTCATTAGCACTTCATTTTCAATGCTATTTCTAATATAGGGGAGATTTTAAAAATTCTATTTTTGCAGAATCTTTAAGTATATTCCATCTGGTCCAGTTGCAAATGATACAAAGCAGAGATTTTCTGCCACCTCCCTAAGAAGGCTATTCAAACATACAAATCACTTCGCTCCACTTTCAGGAGCTAGGCTAAATTCCCCTTTGCGCTCTTACAATTCATTACTCCCTTTAGGCCATCCTCAGTAATTCTTCTTTTCTTTTGAGCTGTATCCTCCAAAGGATTATAAAAATATCCTGCCATTTCCTCTGCACATGCACATCATAGTTTGTCCTGCTTCACACGCTTAACTGTGGTGAACAGGCAGAATGGGATCCTCATTGAAACCTCAGTAATTTCAGAAAACTAATTTGGGGCATCTGGTGTGAAAGAGATTGAGAGCTTCTCCCAGAAAGATCTAGTTTAAAGAGCAGATCTAAGCCATGATGTTAGAGCATCAACTGGTTCCTTGAAATAATGGATTGATTAGTCATTTTTATTTACAATGTGGAGGTCTCTGTACAAATTTAAATCTCTGTTATTCTTTTGTGTTCATATTTCATTGAAGAACTGGAACCTGAGTTTTCAATGATGTATTTAAAAGACTTACTTATTTTCCTAATCCTTAGAGGAACAGAGGCATGAGCAGTAGAGCATAGGAGACATATTACCTTCTGGGGCAGGATGGGACATAAAAACTCCTGATGTACTAAAATGGGTTGGAAAACATCTATGGCCAAGAAAATGACAGGCAGAAAATGTAAAGACCCTTATGTTCAGTCATCAAGAGTTTGAATGTTGGAAAGAGGTCAAGACCCATAAGATTAGTCCCTTCTTCTGTCATACACCAAAATTGAAAGGCTGACTTAAACTGTGCTTTGATAATAGTCCTAAAAAATAAGGTCATTCTTCCACTTAAGCCAATAGGAACATTCACATCTGCAGCAATTTTGTGCCACTATTAGCCATAAAGGCCTGTGATGCTGTGCTGGGTCATATATATTCCAATATATATTGGTTTCTAGAATCAATGAAATAGGAAAACCACACAATGAGGCAGAACAAGTAGTAGAAAATGAGGCTTAGTTGGCAACTGTGTAGTGTTAATGGAGCTCCATTTTCTGGCTCCATCTATACAATCTGTGGTTACATTTCATGCTGCTGCTTGGAGGATCAGTAATGAAACAGACAACAGTAAGCCGAGTGATTGTCCGTCTGCCAGTGGAAGGAGCCTGGATTCCTCAGTGGACAGTTGGTGCTTTGGGGCTCAATTACTCTCTGACCTGTCACTCCCACACAGAGTCTGCTGCTAAAGTAGATGTCCTATTTCCACCATGAAGTTAATTTGAATGGGCTTTTTTAGGGTTGCTATATTAGGAAAGTGAAAAAGAATTCCTTGCCTGGCACCACTCTAACAACTTTATCCACAAATGCTTTATGAGACTGTCATGTCCAATGAGAAAAATACTCTTAATCATAAGCTAGTACAATTCTCAATTATTATAATTCCAATTGCTTTAATGTCTGGGTTTGCTCTGATCTAGAGTTTTTAACTAATTTTGTGTCATGGACCATATTGGCAATGTGCTGAACCCTTTGGATGCCTTCTCAGAATAATGTTTTTAAAAACATAAAACGTAACATGTAGGAGTACAAAGGAAGTCAATTGTAATGAAAGATAATTATCAAATTATTATTTGAAGTTCACAGACTTGATTGCTATAGTATTTAACCAAACCGAAAACCACCAGTGTAACACTTTCAAATGCATGAAACTATTCAGAAATGTGATCTATTATTATACTTCCTCCAATAAACAATGGTTCTCAGTGACATTTCTATAGGGAACATGGCCATTCATGTGCCTATTTTGTAACCTTCCATGCCTATTTCATAAAGAATTCTTTGTGGCTCACAAACCTTCTTCCCAAAATTATTAAGGAAAGGAATATAATTGCTACACACAGAATTTGTTTTTCGTATTAAATTTTTTTTCATTGTCTTTTAAAATGTCACAGATGGCATATCTATCAATTTTGCAGGCTAAAAAAAGGCTAGAAAAAATAGTAAATTCATTAAATAATAAGATCAGGAGGCAAAACAAAATTTTATAAATTTATCTCCTCAATAAATATTATCTTATTTTCAATTTATGGTTATATTTTTGTTATTATTTATTATATAATTAAATATGATGATTTCATAAACATATCCCACAACTAGTGATTACTAGCTTGTGAAAAAAAACAAGTTATATTTGATTATGTTTAAAGTATTCTGTCATGGGGGGGCAGTGTCAAGATGGTGGCATAGATGTACTGAAAGTTCAGACCTCTGAAAACCCTTCCATAATGATTACAAACTAAGTGCTCCTAAGGAACTGAAAATCAAACATAACCACAAGACAAAGCCAAGAATGCCTCCTGCTGGACTCCACTTAAAATGTATACATGCAAATGCCTGAATTCGAGAACACTTGGGTTTAAGGGGAAGGAAGAAGAAAGGTGCCAGTATCCTCCCCACCTAGAGCACTGAGACTCCAGTGAAAGGCTCTGGGTGGACCAGGTTGCTGTTCTGGAGGGAATACCTTGTGGGAAAAGCTTTGACAGGCTCTGAGTGTGAAAAACAAGTGGTAGGGAATTAGTTGGAGAAGATGCACAGAGTGGGTATCCTAGTTGCAGCAGCAGGGACACTCCATATTGCCCCCCACTTCTTAAGGTTTTGGCCTCAGGGCACTCCCAGCTCTACAAGTTCAAACAAGCTGCATTTAATCTCATCAAAACCTCCAGAGGGCAGGGAAACTCAAGCTCCAAAACTCCTCTCCCTACAGACTGTGCTGAGAGATTTGCTGACTAAACTCCAAGGGGGAAGGCTGACAGAAAAGCCTAAAGCCACAGATCCAAAACATAATGAGAGGAGCAAAAGTGCAGGCAACAATAGGGAGAAAAGAAGAGGCAAATATGAGCAAACAACAGAAAAAGAAAAAAAGAAATTACAATTGATAGCTTCTATCCAGGCAATGAACAAAGAACAAATGTAATAAAAAAGGATAAAGAAACACCGAGCTAAAACACCGAAACTGCAGTGAATTAGACACAGAATTTGGAAGAACTCAAAATGTAATTCAAAACACAATTAAGAGAGGATGAAGACAACTGGGAAAAGAACTCAAAAACTAAGATAAGTCACCTGGAAATAGAGGCACTTGAACAAATCCAAGAGAATAGTCCTTGAAAGCCAAAATTAATGAAATTGAAAATGAGACAAATGAGATGTGTGAGATTTAAAATGGTTGAAGTCTTAAACTGTAGTGAGTTAAAATGGTGGAAGATATAAATTGTGATAGATATAAGGGAGGGTGAGTAAATTTGACCACAGAAAATATGTTTCACTACAGTGTCTTGGTTTTTAAATCAAATATAAGGTGGTCACCAGGGAAATATTCCCAATTATTCAAATACCCAAGTCAATTGGGGTTTATAGAGATTTTAATTAACAATACAATGAGTAATCAAAGAAAGAGAGAGAGAGTAAGAAAGGAATAAGTATGAAGGGCCTCAAGCCAATATGGCCTAGACCTGAGTCTTAAAAGAGAAATCAGTCAGTCTTTTAACACTCACCACAAGATCTGCCTAAACAAGGATTCTAGTGACACCAGGCCAGCTCCATCTCAGCTGACTTCACCAGAGAGAGCTCCCAAGCAATCCTCATCAGAGATCCTCCAAAAGGATTTCTCCAAAAGGATATATCTATCTCCTCAAGAGATTCTGCTTTTTCTTATATAGGGGTTTTTCTCCCATGTCACCTCCCCGAAGTCCTTATATCTACCAATCACTGTAGATGTTTTCCAAAGGACTGCCCATCTGAATTCCTGCTAAGTCGACAAATCTTCTCAGTAAGCCTGAACCAGAAAAAATGCTGCAGTGTCGACCAAGATCCTCAGTAAGTCTGAACGAGAGAAAACACAGCTGAGTCAACTAATCTCATCAAGAGAAAACTTGCCTGACCCTTTTAGGTACCTAGCATCCCATTGTATCAATTCTAAAAACAGCCTGGCTCAAAGAACTCCTTGCTTTATTATAAGCATGGGTCCAAGTACTTTCATTGATTAGCAAGGAGTTTTTTCCCCTAAAGCAGTCTTAAGTACGGTTGGAGTAGAGGTCCTCCCATTTCTGATCCTGGCAAGTTCTCACATCAAAATGGGGAATGTTTCTCAGTAGGGAATTTGTTCCAATTAAGAATTCCCCGATGGGGAAATTTTTAATATTCACAAGTCTGTGAAATTTTAAGGTTTACAGATGAAAGGTCAGAAGGAAAAGGATGACCAAAAAGCCAGGAATGGAATTCAGTCTTTAGAAACCAGAATTCAACAATTAGAAGCAAGTGACTTCACAAGGCATCAGGAAACTATAAAACAAAATCAAAAGAATAAAAAAAATTGAGAAAAATATGACAAAACAAGATTTAGAAAATAATGTCAAGAGAAACAACTTAAGAATCATTGGTCTATCTGAAGACCGTGAGGGAAGAAAAAACCTGGACATTACCCTACAGGAAATTATCCAAGAAAACTGCCCTGATATTCTAGAACAAGAGGGAAAACTGGAGATTGAAAGAATCTACAGATCACCTCCTGTACTAAATCCCCAACTGAAAACACCCAGGAATGTTATAGCCAAATGCAAGAACTATCACACCAAGGAAAAAATATTACAAGCTGCTAAGAAGAAGTCATTCACATAGCAAGGAACTACAGTGAGGATAACACAGGATCTGGCTGCATCTACAATGAAGGACCAAAAGGCATTGAATATGATATACTGGAAAGTAAGGGAACTAGGCCTACAACCAAGAATCAACTACCCAGAAAAACTGACTACATTCTTACAGGGGAAAGTATGGTCATTTAACAAAATAGAAGAATTCCAAGCATTTGTAAAGAAAGGACCAGACATGAACAGAAAATTTGATGCCCATGCATAGAATTCAAGAGAATCATAAAAAGGTAATTAAGGAAAAGGGAAAAAAGAAAAGCAGAACCAAAAAAAACCTTTTTTTAAGAGACAAAATGATTTAAAATGATATATATCCCTATAAGAAAAGAAGATATTGATATCTCTTAAAAATTGGTATTATCACCTGGGTAGCTAGAAGAATTATACTTAGAGGGAACAGTGACAAACTATATAGGATGAAATGCCAAGACATAAATATGTATATAGAAATATGCATGCATAAATACATATATGTACATATAGTAGTAGTCTCTTGGTGACCGAGAATGACAATTGTCTTTGTTCATTTTACTCTATGGTGTACCCTCATATGGCTTTGAAGTCCAAAGACTGAGGTGCAAAGTTTGTGGCACATGGGGCATGGGACACCAGTTGTTATAGGAGGTGCGGTTGTAGCCTGGTGTCGGCGTTCATGCGCATCGGCAAGATGTCAACGTTCATCTTCAAAGCTGGTGGCGGCATGGTGAATGTGGGTTCGCCAGCTGCTTCTGACAGAGGCAGCAAGTTCTAGTTGCTTTGGTTTAATGCCAGCCAACTTCAAGTTTGACTTTAGCTGATCCTTGAATCTTTTCTTTGGTCGACCTTGTTTCCTGAGTCCAGCTGGCAGTTCACCATAGAATAGCTATCTTGGTATTCACTATGGGTCCATGTGGATGACATGTCCAGACCATCATAGCTGGGTGTTGAGGACCATTACTTTGATGCTGGTGGAGTTGGCTCTGTCGAGGACTTCCTGGTTGGTGATAGGGTCCTGCCATCGGATCCTCATGACTGACTGGAGAGAGCATTGGTGGAATTGCTCCAGCTGTTTCATGTGTTTTCAGTACAGTGTCCATGTCTCACAACCATACAGGAGCGAGCTGAGGACCACTGTGTTATACACTTTGAGCTTCATTGCAGTGCTTACATCGCTGTGTTGGAGGACTTTAGAGAGCAGCTGCCAGAGTGCCTGGCTGGCCTTTGGGATCCTGGCATTGATCTCAAGGTACAGGGTCCCTTCGTTGGCGATGGTGCTGCCCAGATACTTGAATGTGTTGAAGTTAGAAAGCTGCATGCCGTCAATTGTAATGCACGGCTGGTTAGTTGGCCTCCCTGGTGCAGGTTGGAACAGCACCTCTGTTTTGCTGAGGCTGATAGTCAGGCCAAACAGTTTTGTTGTGGTGGAGAACCTGTCCACAATGGTTTGAAGATGATTTTCTTGGTGGGCCATGAGAGCACAGTCATCTGTGAAGAGAGCTTCCAGGATGAGTCTCTCTGTTGTCTTGTATATTTAAACTACTAAAGCTAAAAAGAGAGATTAATACTAAGAAAAATGGGAAAAGAAACAAAAGCAGGTAAAGTTATATGTCACAAAGAAGCACATGGTGTGAGGTGGGGAAAACATCAATACACTAGAAGGGTAAAGAGGTTTGAGATAGGAAACACTCAATTCTTACATGCATTGAAATTGACTCAAAGAGGGAAGAACTATCAAATACATTGGAGCAGAGAATTGATTTGTCCCCTATAGGGAAGCAGAAGGGTAACAAATGGACTGGTGGGGAGGGAAGCAGTACAAGGGAGGGAGATGGTGGAGGGTAGATTAAAAAGACTGTAAAGAGAATAAGAGGGGAATAAGAAGGGAGGGGTAGAAAGGGAAGTAAAATAAGGATTGGAATTAAGGGGACTGGATAAAAACAAAACATCGGTGTAGAAGTAAATAGTGAGAGAAGAAAAGGCAGGATTAGGATTATAAATCAAAATGCTGGGAAATACGTAGCTGGTAATCATAACTCTGAATGTGAATGGAATGAACTAACCCATAAAACATAATCAAATAGGAGAGTGAGTTAGGAACCAAAACTCTACCATTTGCTGTCTGTAAGAAACACATATGAGAACGGTAGACACACATAGAGTATAAGTAAGAGGATGTAGCCAAATCTATTGGGCATGAACAGATAAAAAGAAGGCAGGAGTCCCAATCATGATATATGACAAAGCCAAAGTAAAAATAGATTTGATTAAAAAGAATAGTGAAGGTAATTACATCCTGATCAAAGGTAGTATAGACAATGAGGAAATATCAGAACTCAACATGTATGCACCAAATGGCATAACATCCAAATTTCTAAAGGAGAAACTAGTGGAGCTCAAGGATGAAATAAATAGAAAGACTATAGTAGTGGGAGACCTGAACTTTCCCCTATCAGCACTAGATAATTCAAACCAAAAAAAATAAATGAGAAAGAATTAAGAGAAGTGAATGAAATCTTAGAAACATTAGAGTTATTAGATATATGGAGAAAAATACCTAGGAACAAAAAAGAATACACCTTCTTTTCAGTAGCACATGGTACATTCACAAAGATTGGCCATGTACTAGGGCATAAAAACATTGCAAACAAGTGCAAAAGAGCAGAAATAATAAATTCTACCTTCTCAGACCACAATGCAATGAAAATAATGATTAGTAAGGGTACATGGAGAGCCAAATCAAAAATTTATTGGAAATTAAACAAAATATTTTCCAAAATTGGGTAAAGAACAAATCATAGGAACAATTAATAATTTCTTTGATGAAAATGACAATGATGAGACATCCTTTCAAAATCTATGGGATTCAACCAAAGCACAACTCAGGGGGAAAATTATATCCTTGTGATCATATATTAACAAATTAGGGAGGGCAGAGGTCAATGAATTGTGCATGCAAATTAAAAAACTAGGAAGTGAACAAATTAAAAATCCTCAGATAAACACTAAATTAGCGATCCTAAAAATCAAAGGAGAAATTTAAAAAATTGAAAGTCAAACAAGTATTGATTTAATAAATAAGACTAGAAACTGGTATTTTGAAAAAACAAATAAAATAGACAAAGTACTGGTCAATATAATTTAAAAAAGGAAAGAAGAAAACAAAATTAACAGTATCCAATATGAAAAGGGAGACGTCACCTCTAATGAAGAGGAAATTAAGGCAATCATTAAAAATTATTATGCCCAATTATATGTCATTAAATGTGGCAATCTAAGTGATATGGATGAATATTAACAAAATATAAATTGTCTCGATTAACAGAAGAAGAAATAGAATTTTTAAATAATCCCATATCACAAAAAGGAAATTGAATAAGCCATCAAAAAACTCCCTAAGAAAAAAATCACCAAGGCCGGATGGATTCCAAAGTGAATTCTATGAAACATTCAAAGAACAGCTAATCCCAATACTATACAAATTATTTGTCATAATAAGCAAAGATGGACTTCTACAAATTCCTTTGAGACACAAATATGGTACTGATTCCAAATCCAGGCAGGTCAAAAACAGAAAAATAAAATTATAGAGTAATCTCCTTAATCATGAGGATCAAGTGATCATGAGGGTTATTCATTATGACCAGGTAGGATTTATACTAGGAATGCAAGGATGGTTCAATATTAGGGAAACAATTCACATAATTGACCATATCAACAAGCAAACCACATGCTTATCTCAATCACATGCTTATCTCAATAGATGAAGAAAAAGCCTTTGACAAAATACAACTCATTCCTATTGAAAACACTAGAAAGTATAGGAATAGAGGGTTCTATTGTAAAAAATAATAAAAAGTATTTATCCAAAACCATAAGCAAACATCATTTGTAATGAGGATAATTTAGATACATTCCCAATAAGATCCGGAGTGAAACAAGGATGCCCATTATCACATCTATTATTTAACAATATACTAGAAACACTAGCAATAGCAATTAGAGAAGAAAAAAAATTGAAGGTATTAAAACTGGTAATTAGGAGACCAAGGTATCACTCTTTGCAGATGGCATGATGGTCTACTTAAAGAATCCTAGAGTGGTACAATTGAATGTATTGGACTTCTCCTTTAGTGGAAATGCAGTGATCCTGAACAATTTGGAGGGATCAATGGGAAAGAAGACTATTCACATTCAAAGGAAAACTGTGGGAGTAGAAACACAGAAGAAATACAGCTGCCTGATTACATGAGTGGAGGGGATATGATTTGTGATATAGACTCTAAATGAACATCCTAGTGCAAACATCAACAACATGGAAATAGATTTTGATCAAGGACACATGTAATATCCATTGGAATTGCACATCAGCTAAGGGATGGGTGTTGGGAGGGGAGGGAGTGAAGGAATATGATTCTTGTTACCAAGGAATAATGTTCAAAATTGACTAAATTAATAAAATAAAATAAAATAAAATATTCTGTCATATCATTTCCCCACCTCTCTGCCATGTGGGAAAAGTTGTGTAATTATCTATTTTTAGAACTACCATTAGTTTTTCCTTTTATTATAGAGTTCAGGTTTTTATTTTTTCTTAGTGATATTTTTATGTTTTTCATATTGGTCTCTTGGTTTTTTTAATTCCATTCTACAATAGGTCATACAAAGTTTCACATGGTTCTCTGAGTTCCCTGTATTTATCCTTTCTTGATATGCAAATGTTTCATTATGTTAATATATCATAATTTCTTTCTTTTTTTATACTAATTCTCCAATGTGTGGAAATGCACAATTTTCCTGCTTTATCTGTTGCCACAAATACCATAGTTATCATTTTTAAAAGTATATTGACTCTTTTTTCTTTCTTTTAATTTCTTGGTGCACTAACTCAATAGTGGAATTGTTGGGTTAAATATCTGGGTTGTTAAGTCACTGTTCCTATATAATTACAAATGAAAAACCAGTAGAATTGGACCACTGCAAAACTCCACTTACAATGCATCTCTGGACATCTTCACAAAATTCTATGTTTAGTCATATTTATGAACCTCAGAGCTCTCTAAATTTGTTTACCTTACTATGATGTAGAACATTTATACCTTGGAATTATTTTGACAATTCCTTGGTATTATCCTTTTTTCCTCCCAATCTATTGGAAAATTAATCACTTTGCTAATTTTTTTTGTCAATTCATCATATATTTTTAATAAAAAAGACTGTTGTTATTGATAATTGATGCAAATAATTTTAGTTCATTATTTACTTTCTAGTTTGGTTTTTATTGGTTTTAGTGATGGAAAAATGATTTTTAATTTTATGAAGTCAAAATGATCTATTTTATATTTCATAATATCCTCCAACTTTAAACTACTATTTTCAACTCCTTGCACTGCTTATCTATTCTTTTATGTTGACTTACTCTTGTGTTTTGAATTAAAAAAATAGTTTTCATGACATTGGTAATATGATCTCCCATTTATTATTTTTTCTCATTATTGTCCTCAAGATTTTTTAGAAATTTCATTCATTATAGTTTTGTTTTGTTTTGTTTTTTACTTCTAAAAATATTTTGATAGCTATGGCATTGATTAAATTCATTAATCTAGGTAATATAAATTTTGGCATGCTCTAACCATCAGTAGTCATCCTTCCATTTATTTCTAAAAAATACATTTTATGTTTATGAATATAATATATCTATAAAGAAGTTAATAGTTTCATTATGCTTTTTATAGTTATTTTGAGTATTCTTAGTTTTATTTATTAGAATAGGATTGCTATTTATTTCTCATGGATTCATTTCATACCCAACTACATTACTGAATATATGCATCATATTGGTTACTTTCCTTATTGATTCTTTGGGGTTTTCTAAGTACATCATCAGGTCATCTGCAAAATAGAATTTTTTTTAATCTAAAAAGGTATCTTTGATTTTGTTCTCTTCTCTGTTATAGCTAACATTTCTAGGACTTTAACAAATAATTGAAAAGAAAGGGTCCAAATCTTTGCTTTCTTTTTTTAGACTATGAAATTTAGTTTTTTTCCCCTTTCAAATAATGCATCCCTGCTTTTAAATCTGTACTTTCTTTATTCTATTAACTTAAAAGTTAAGTATGGAGATCTACCCATTTTTTGATTTAACTAAAAAAAAAAGTATGTACACCCATTTCACACATTAAGTGGGAGGTCTGTGACCCAAGTGTGAAAGAATGGGTAATGAATCAGAATTGACTGACTGCCTTCTGAGTGGTCCTAGAACGGAGCATTGGCTGTGATTGTTAGACATAAATATTAAGGGAAGTGACGCAAGAAGAAAGGGAGAAGGACCTGAACTCAGTTCTTCTGACAGAACTCTCTCTCTCACAGGAGGTTCTACTCCAAGTGGCAGTTTCCAAGTCAAACTGCCCTGTACCTTTTTTTTTTTTTGTTAAATACAAAAATGGGTAGATCTCCATACTTAACTTTAAGTACCATGTTTACACTTATGGGGATTAAATGTAATAGTAGGCAGATCTTCTCATTCAAATTTAAGTAACCTATTTATACTTCTGTGGATTAATTTAAAAATAGACAGGGGGTTTCAATTTAATCTTCAGGATCAAGGAAAAGCTAAGTACCTTCATTGTTACAATCAAAGAAGAGCCAAATCCAATCTTCACACCAGGCATAGAATGAAAAAGTAATATGAAAAGATACCTTTCTTTCTTGTGAAGGTGGTTGTCTATGCAATATACTTTTAGGTTCAATTTATTGGTCAGCTATGCCAAGCTATTTTTATAAATATTTCTTTTTCATTTTTTGTTATGACGAACAGTCTTCTAACAAAAAGGAGGGATACTTTGGGAGATAAAGTTGATGTGTAAACAAATAATATCAATTTTTTAATGTAATGTTAGTACAGAAGAAAAACCAAACTAAAAATTAGCACTCATTCCTATTAAAGGCTTTTAAAAATCTGAAAAATGTGAGATTGAGACTATTATTATACTACTCATTTTACAGGTAAGCAAACTGAAACAAATAGAAGAGGTTAGATAACCTAATCACAGTCATACAACTGGTAAGTGTCTGATACTGGATTTGAATTTTTTTGGGGGGTGAGGAGGTGCTCTAACAATTCTGTTCATTATTTTCTTAACGTTTAGTTATTTTTACAACTCCGATATGAACTGAACTTTGTCAAAGTAAAATATCTTCTTCATGTATTTCTGTAATCTCCTCATGGGAATTTTAAAGTAAATTTGCATAAATATTTATTAGACTATTTAGATTTCTTTTTCTGTGCTTTGTTGAAATCTGGTTTGGGTAAAAATAATATGTTTGCTTTATGAAAACAAGTTGACACTATCTGTCTATATAAATGCTTGCTAGTGTTATGTTGTCACTACAGCTGGTAGCAGTATTAAGAATATTTGTATAGTTAGGGTCTCTTTACTCTTTAGACATTTGTTAGAATTCACTTACAAATATATCTACTCTAGATATTTCCTTCAATCAAGTTATTGCTTAGTCAATTTACTTTTCTGTTAGTTTGTTTAGCACCAATGTATTTTTATAACATTGTATTTGATATTTTTATAACTTTATATAGCATTCTTAGTTTGTTTTTTTTCAGCATAAAATTGAGTATGATTTTAAAAAAAATCATCCCCAATATGAAATCTTGTCTTTCATTTTGTGGTGATTTGATTTTCTCTTTTTTTTCTTGATCAGGTTGGTCAATGGTTTATTCAAAAACATCTTGACAAGTTAAGACACTGAGTTTGATTGATTAAGATGAAATGTTCCCTAAAGATCTTATATAGGTTAAAAACCAATTCTATGAACAAAAAAAAAATTGGGAAGGTATGGCTGGAAAGAAAACAGTTCATCTGAAAGAAATTTGAGAGTTGTTATGGATTGCAAATCCACTTTCAGTGCTTTATATCAGCCATAAAGGTTATATTAACTTAGATTGTACTGAAAAGAATAGAGTAGGGGTAAAAGAGTTTCTGTAAACTCTGGTAAGATTATATCTGGATTTCAGAATGCAACCAAAGCAGTTAAGAAAGGAAAAGTTAACCAATACACTGTGGTATAATCGAACGTAATGGACTTCTCCATTAGTGGCGGTGTAATGTCCCTGAACAAATTGCAGGGATCTAGGAGAAAAAAAACACTATTCATAAGCAAAGGATAAACTATGGGAGTGGAAACACCGAGGAAAAGCAACTGCCTGAATACAGTGGTTGAGGGGACATGACAGAGGAGAGACTCTAAATGAAGACTCTAATGCAAATATTATCAACATGGCAATGGGTTCAAATCAAGAAAACATGTAATGCCCAGTGGATTTGTGCTTCGGCTATGGGGGGTGGGGGGTGGGGGGGAGGAAAAGAAAATGATCTATGTCTTTAACGAATAATGCTTGGAAATGATCAAATAAAATATAACTTAAAAAAAAGAAAAAAAAGAAAGGAAAAGTTATATCTCTAAATACTTAATCAATGAGAGAAAGAAAAGTTCGATGAATTAGATATGCAACTTAAAAAACTAAAACCCCAAGAATTAAAAAAAAAAACTCTATACCAAAATAGAAATTTAGATAATCAAAGAAATAAACAAAATTGAGAGTGAAAAACTTCAACATAATAAACAAAATCAGAACCTTTTGATATAAATAAAATATATGAATATAACAAAATATACTTTAGCTACTCTGGTTTTGTTTTTTAACCCTTAGCTTCTCTTTTAAAATCAATACAAGCATCAGTTTGAAGGCAAAGTATGGTAAGGGCTAAGCAATTGGGGTTAAATATATTGCCAAGGATCCCAAGGGAAGGAAGTTTATGAGGCCTGATTTTAGACCAGGATCTCCCATCTCCAGGCCTAGTTCTCTATCTATTGAGCCACTTAGCATCTTCGCTAGTCTGTTTTTTTTTAATTTAAAAAAAGATCTTTTATTTTTTAACTTTTACCTTCTGTCTAAGAATAAATACTAAATATTGATTCCCAGGCCACAGAGTAGTAAGGGCTAACAATTGGGCTTAATAAATAACTTGCCCAGGGTCACACAGCTAGGAAGTGTCTGAAGTCATATTTGAACCCAAGACCTCCTGTTTTTAGAACTGTTTTTTTTAAAATATATTTTATTTGATCATTTCCAAGCATTATTCGTTAAAGACATAGATCATTTTCTTTTCCTGCCCCCCACCCCCCATAGCCGACGCGTAAATCTACTGGGTATTAGATGTTTTCTTGATTTGAACCCATTGCTTTGTTGATAATATTTGCATTAGAGTGTTCATTTAGAGTCTCTCATCTGTCATGTCCCCTCAACCGCTGTATTCAGGCAGTTGCTTTTCCTCGGTGTTTCCACTCCCATAGTTTATCCTTTGCTTATGAATAGTGTTTTTTTCTCCTGGATCCCTGCAAATTGTTCAGGGACATTACACTGCCATTAATGGAGACGTCCATTACGTTCGATTATACCACAGTGTATTAGTCTCTGTGTACAATGTTCTCCTGGTTCTGCTCCTCTCGCTCTGCATCACTTCCTGGAGGTTGTTCCAGTCTCCATGGAACTCCTCCACTTTATTATTCCTTTTAGCACAATAGTATTCCATCACCAACATATACCACAATTTGCTCAGCCATTCCCCAATTGATGGGCATCCCCTCGTTTTCCAGTTTTTGGCCACCACAAAGAGCGCAGCTATGAATATTTTTGTACAAGTCTTTTTGTCCATTATCTCTTTGGGGTACAGACCCAGCAGTGCTATGGCTGGATCAAAGGGTAGATATTCTTTTGTCGCCCTTTGGGCATAGTTCCAAATTGCCCTCCAGAATGGTTGGATCAGTTCACAACTCCACCAGCAATGAATTAATGTCCCTACTTTGCCACATCCCCTCCAGCATTCATTACTTTCCTTTGCTGTTATGTTAGCCAATCTGCTAGGTGTGAGGTGATACCTCAGAGTTGTTTTTATTTGCATCTCTCTGATTATAAGAGATTTAGAACACTTCTTCATGTGCTTGTTAATAGTTTTGATTTCTTTATCTGAGAACTGCCTATCTATGTCCCTTGCCCATTTATCAATTGGGGAATGTTTTGATTTTTTTGTACAATTGATTTAGCTCTTTATAAATATGAGTAATTAAACCTTTGTCAGAGGTTTCTATGAAGATTTTTTCCCCAATTGCTAGTCTGTTTTTTTAAGAGAGTAAAAATAAATACAACTAAAAGTTAAAAATGAGAAATAAAATCAATATCAAATGAAAAAGAAACAAAAGAAAATATTAGAAAATAGGTTGCCCAATAACATGATCAAAACCCAGTAATTAAAATGAAATAGATGAATACCTTTAAAAATTGGAGTGTCCATATTAATAGAACTAAATAATTTAAATTACTCAATATTAGAAACATAAATTGAATGATCCATAAATGAACACAGAAATGGAAAACAATGAGATAGAATGGAATAATAAGTAAATCCTCCTAAACATTCAAAGATCAAATATACTCATTATTTTTAAAAAAATAGAAAAATAATGAACTTTATGAAATTTCTTCTATAATAAAAATATGGCCTTGTTACTTAAATCAAGAAAAGATACATGAGTTAGAACTAAATAAAAAAAATCCTCAATAAATATCAATGCAAACATTTTAAATATAATATTAACAAAAGATTTTACATCATTTATGAAACATAAAGACTCTACATTATTAATAGGTAGACTATATACATTTCAAGAATGAAAGTTTGTCTTCATATAAGAAAACTATGAATATAATAATTACAAACAGTAAAAAATATACTAAATATCAGCAGATACAGATTAGACATCTGAAAAAATACACCATTTTTTAAAAACACTGTAAAGCATAAGAATGTATGGACATTGTAAGTAGTATATATCTTAAAACAAGAACTAGCATTTTGAAATAATTAATTTAAACTAGAGGCTTTCCCAGTAATTTTGGGGATAAAGCAGGGATGACTATTATGATCATTATTACATAACATAATGCTAGGAATGCTAGAAATAATCACAGGCTAGAAAAGAAAATCAAAGAAGTAAGTATCTGTAAAGAAAACAATAAATGTGTTTCTTTTATAGATATGATAATTTACATGGAGATTCCTATAGAGTAAACTAAAAACTACGTGAAATGCTCATTTTAATAAAGTAGCAATATATTAATTAAAGCCACACAGAATTTGCCATTTTAAATTTTATGAAAAAAAAAAAACCTCCGCATTGAGATGGAAAGATAATTTCCATTTAAAATAGATATAGATTGTATTTCGGGGTACTCTTATTAAGGTACATACAGAAATAGCAAAAACAACTAGAAAATATCCTTTTTAGTGGTAGTGTCTCGGTGACCGAGAATGACTATTGTCTTTGTGCAGTTTCATCTTCGGTATACCCTCATGTGGCTTTGGAGTCCAAAGACTGAGGCGCAAAGTTTGTGGCACATGGGGCATGGGACGCCAGTTGTTACAGGAGGTGCGGTTGTGGCCTGGTGTTGGTGGCAGCAGCAAGATATCAACGTCGCTCATCTTCAAAGGTGGTGGCGGGATGGTTAATGTGGATTCGCCAGCTGCTTCTGTCAGAGGCAGCGAGTTCTAGTTGCTTTGGTGTCATGCCAGCCCACTTCAAGTTGGACTTTAGCTGATCCTTGAATCTTTTCTTTGGTCGGCCTTGTTTCCTGAGTCCAGCTGACAGTTCACCATAGAATACCTGTCTTGGTATTCGCTGTGGGTCCATGTGGATGATGTGTCCAGACCATCGTAGCTGGGTTTTGAGGACCATGACTTCAATGCTGGTGGAGTTGGCTCTCTTGAGGACTTCCTGATTGGTGATTCGGTCCTGCCATCGGATCCTCATGATTGACAGGAGGGAGCATTGCTGGAATTGCTCCAACTGCTTCATGTGCTTCCGGTACAGTGTCCATGTCTCACAACCGTACAGGAGCGAGCGGAGGACCACTGCATTGTACACTTTGAGCTTCGTCGCAGTGCTTACACCGCTGTGTTGGAGGACTTTGGAGCACAGCCGCCCGAGTGCCTGGCTGGCCTTTTGGATCCTGGCATTGATCTCGTGGTCTAGGGACCCATCGTTGGTGATGGTACTGCCCAGATATTTGAAAGTGTTGACGTTAGAAAGCTGCCGTGCCGTCGATTGTAATGCATGGCTGGTTAGTTGGCCTCCCTGGTGCAGGTTGGAACAGCACCTCTGTTTTGCTGAGGCTGATAGTCAGGCCAAACAGTTTTGATGCAGTGGAGAACCTGTCCACAATGGTTTGAAGATGATTTTCTTGGTGGACAATGAGAGCACAGTCATCTGCAAAGAGAGCTTCCAGGATGAGTCTCTCTGTTGTCTTTGTTTTTGCAGTCAGGTGGCAAAGGTCAAATAGTGAGCCATCCAGTCCGTATTTGATGTAGACGCCCAGGGTCTAGATCCATCACAGCATGTCGTAATACTTGGGTGAAAAACAGGTTGAATAGTACCAGAGTGAGGACACAGCCTTGTTTCACACCATTGGAGATTTTGAAGCGATCAGAAGTCTCTCCACCAGATAGGACTTCCCCTGTCATGTCGACATGAAAGAGCTGGATCAGTTTGATGAATTTTGCTGGGCAACCGAGCTTGCTGAGGATCACCCACAATGCGTCCCTGTTCACTGTGTCGAACACCTTTGTCAGGTCTATGAAGACAATGTAGAGACTTAAGTTCTGCTCAAGGCATTATTCCTGCATTTGCCTCACCGTGAAGACCATGTTGATGGTAGTGCAATCTGGTTGGAAGCCGCATTGTGATTCAGGCAGGTTCTGCTCTGAAACAGATGACAGGAGTCTGCTGAGTATAACATGGGCGAGGATCTTTCCAGCAGTGGAGAGTAGTGAGATACCTCTGTAGTTGTCACAGGCTGCTTGTGAGCCTTTGTTCTTGTATAGGGTTACGATGGAGGCATCTCTGAGTTCTGGGGGCATATCTTCCTCTTTCCATATGCTGGTCAGCACTATGCGGAATGCCTAGAGCACCTTTCCATTTAAGGCCTTGTACACCTCGGTTGGGATCCCGTCTTTACCAGGTGCCTTGCCTGCACTCATTTCTTTAATGGCTTTTGGGACTTCCTCTTTTGAAGGAGGGACGTCAAGTTGTTCAATGGTGCAGTTTTGGGGGATCTGGTCAAGGGCACTTTGGTCGACTGAAGAGGGTCGGTTGAGAAGCTGACTGAAGTGTTCTTTCCACCTGTTGATAATGCCTTTTTTATCTTTTATGAGAGTGTCACCGTCAGCGGATAGCAAGGGAGTGGTGGTGGGTTTTAATGGCCCATAGACAGTCTTAAGGGCACTGAAAAATTGTTTGTAGTTTTTCGTATCAGGAAAATGCTGGATTTCTTCTGCCTTTATTTCCCACCATTGGTCTTGCATCTTCCTGATCTCACACTGTGCCGTGGCTTGGAAAGACTTGAATCTGTCCTTTTTAGGAGCAGTTTGGGTTATTTTGCCACTCCATAAAGGCTTTGTTCTTTTTATTCAATAGGTCTTCAATACCAGTGTTGTTCTCATCGAACCAGGCCTGGTGGTTGCATTGTTTGGGGCCTAGGACTGCCTTTGATTTTTCCTTCACTGCGTCTCTGAACTGGTTCCATCCTTTTTAAAGAACCCTAAATAAATAGTTAGGTATTGTTTTAAAAAAATCACATGGCTACCTAAATTAACTTATGTATTCAGTGCCATATAAAAGATTTCCAAAGAACTTTAGAGCTAGAACAACAATAATTAAATTAAATCTGATGAAGAAAAGGTCAAGAATTTCAAAGGAAACAATGGACATAGAAGTTGCAAAGAAAGAGGCAAATTAGTACTATATTTCATGCTATATTTCTAAGATGTAAGGTCAAAACTATTATATACTAACTAAAAAAATAAAAGTTAGTTAGTGGAACAGATTAAGTACACAGGATCAAAAAAAAAAAAAGAATATAGCATAAACCCAAAGATGACAGCCACTGGGATAAGGCTCACTATTTGACAAAACAAACAACTGAGAAAATGGAATAGTCTTATAGAAATTATATTCATTCCAAGATCTTACATGTTTCACACAAAAGCTCAATAGATATATATGATATAGATGTCAAAAGTCATGCTATAAACAAATTGGAGGAGCAAGAGAAAAAATTACTTTGTAAGTATGGATAAATGTTTTATAACCAAACAAGGAAGAGATTGATAAACTAATTGATTAATAGTTATTAAGTAATTTCTATGTACCTAAATCAATTGGGGATACAAGAGGAGGCAAAAGACAACCCCTGACTCTGAAGAGTTTCATAGTCCAATGAGGTAGACAACTTGCCAATAACTATAAACAAACAAAAATAATATATACAGAATAAACTGGGAGCTGTCTCAGAGGGCTTGTACAAAGATTAAGGAGAACTGGGAAATTCTTGAATAGGTTGAGACAGAAGATGAGACTTGAAAGAAACTGGAGAATGTAGAAGGTAGAGTGGAGGAGGGCAATGGTTCAGTCCTTGAAGATTATCTATGAAAATGTAAACTATCTGTAGATTGAGTTGGGGTGTGTGAGGAACAGGAAAAAGGACAATGTCACTGGATCCCAGAGTACATGGAATGATAGAAGGAGCAAAGAGATTGATAATGTAGGATGGGGCTAGCTTCTTGCTCTCTTTAAGACTTATCTAAAGTCATTAAAAGCCAAATAAATATTTTATATTTGATCTTGAAGGGAATAGGGAATCCTTAGATTTTATTGAAACTGATTAGATATAGTCAGAACTGTCCTTAAGGATAATCCATTTAAGACCTAAGTAGAGAATGGACTAGATTGCAGCATGAGACTTTAAACAGTGCTATTCCTGTAAACAATTTTACCATTCTAATTACTAGGAAAATATCTCCAAATCACATCGTTTTTTAATTAGTATTTTTTCATCATCATAGATGAAATTTGGATAATCAACAGGAGCATCATTATTCATATTTTTCATTGATTTTTTATTGGAGTAGGATTTTCTCCAAAGTAAAAAGTACACTTGTGGAAGAATTACTTTGATACAAGGGTCTGTAGACAGTCTTTCAATTTCTTAACCACAGCTCCTAAATACTTGGTACTTCTACAGAAGAAGGATTGATAAGAATCAAATACTTAGAAGAGTAATGCAAAGTTTTGTTTGTGTTTCCCAAATTTGCACCCCTGTTTCTGGAGCATTAATACTTAGGGTAATCTCTATCCAAATCTCACCTCTCATACTCCCTAAATGTGTGACCCTGCACAAAACACACCAGCTCATATTCCATCCAGTCGCCAAAGTGATTTTCTTTAGTGCAGGTCTAGGTCACCCTCCACAAATACATTGCCCCCATTTAATAAATTCTAGAATCTTAATGTTCTGTATGTAAAAAATTATATCTCTAATAATAAAAACATTATATTTTATGAGGTTTATTAAGGATTATTAGAAATCAAGGAATAAAGAAGATACAAAATAAAAACCATGTGCCCATGGCTGATTAGCCCATTTAAAATCCCTGCATTCAGCTTACCACTATACTTGCTACATCATTGCAAAGGAACAGAGCATGGGAGGCATTACTGCCAGTTAAATACCAATTGTGATTCTGCCAACATGGAGACTTAGGAGAGATTATAGGAAATTCTGGGAAATACCAAGGACTTCTGGGGAATGAAGTCTAGGGTTCAAAATCTCCATTTATACATTTATGGCCTCCAGAATCAAATAGAAAAAATCCTTTCTTTGCCATTCACATCTCTTTATTACCTGCCCCATTCCCCTATCTTTTCAGTCTTCTTATATTTACTCTTTAATTTAGTGACTCAGGCCACCATTTTGTTCCACAAGCAAGACATTCCATTTCTGTATTCCAGGTATTTTCTCTGACTGTTCCTCATACTTGGAATGTTCTCTCTCCTCAACTCTACCTACTGACTTGTCCAGCTTCCTCTAAGTCCCAATTAAAATCCATCTTCTACAGAAGGCTTTCCTAACCTATCTTAATTCTAATGCACACATGTAATTTGTTTATACAATGTATTTATTTGTGCTCCTTGAGGGCAAGAACTGTTTTTTGCCTCTTTTTACCACCCCAGTTCTACAAGCTAGGCACCTAATAGGCACACAATAAGTATTTATTGGCTGGCTGATTGATCTCACTAAGCCAAATCTGTAAAATCAATTTGAAAGTGCCAATAATATTTGCTTCACCTACTAAGGCTCAAATGAGGTAATGTATAGAAATTGTTTTGCAGACTTTAAAGTGGCATCTCAATGTCTTATAGTGTATAGTTATATATAGTTGTACTATTGCCATTTGCTATTCATTGGAGCAATGTAACTGTACTGGGGCATCTGAGTAAATAAGAGGTCCTTCCACATGATGAGTTCCTTCATCTAGAGCAAGGCAAGCTTCATCTGGTCTTAAATAAAGGGCTCTATTCTAGAGGGTAGTAATCTGTCACATTTCAAGGATATGACATTCACTAAAACAAATAAATGGACACTTAAGAATTTTACACAGACACAGACACACAAAATACTAAAACACCTTCACCACTGTGAATATTTTAAATTACATTTAAATCCTTTTTTTTGCATGCTTTGCTTGCCATTCTTCTCTAGACATTAAGGTTTCCTAAACTGAAAATAGAACAAATATGGGCAAAAAATCAATACATAGCACATCCAAATTGTTCAACTCTGTCGCTGAAAACTAAATTTCTTCTATCTTTCACTAAAGAGCTCAGAGGCAGTTTTCTCAGTTCAAGGATGAAACATTCTCACTGCTCCTTCTCTAAATACAAATATAGATAAGAAAGACATTAATTTCCTGAGAATTCCATTGAAGTGGTGTTTTTAGCAGTGTTCTCAGTGGTAGTGGATGTGGCTAGCTAGAATTACTCTTAAAAAATAAATGACCTTGTTGATAAAACCCCTAATAATTGTTAACTCTTTAATACCTACTCATTTATAACAAAGGCCTTTCCCCAACTTTTGCTAGAAATACTTAGTAAACACTTTTTAAGTGACTATTTTCCTTGAACTTTAATACTCATGAAAACTGTCAGATTATCAACCCTGGAGGCAGAAATCTCTAACTTAGCCACAAAACTATTGGAGAAGAGAGAGCAGCCTTGGAAGCTTTGGGAATGACAGGGAAGCAACTATAGTCTCTATACCCAATTGACCTTTTTGACCTTCCACCCAAGAACACTATTTTTTTTTACAAGATGCATTTTAGGCGATGGATTTGGGGAGTGGGGGATGGAGTTTGGAAGGACATAGCTTCTCAGAGTAAGAGCTGTCCATCAATGTATTTCAATTAAACCATCTAATTATGATCTAGTGCTAACTAATCATCAGAATAGACTGGGGGTCTCACCTGATGGCAAGAGACTCCCTCCTCCCCCAACCTGCTTTCCCAATTCACTGATGTTTTCCGTGTTCTCTGCCCTTCCTTCTTTTTACAAGGATTTCATTAAAATCAAGCTGGGCTCTTTTTTCTCCCTTTGATTATCAGGACTTCTTAGCATAGCATTCAGGGCCTTTATCCTCAGATATCCTTGCAATCGTTGGACAGTTCTCTCCCAGGGCTCTCGTGAATCTCCAGCTTGCACCAGATGGCTGGAACTTCTGAAGGAGGCATTCATGGCTAGATGGCCTGAAAATAGGAATCTTTTGAAAAACATTTCTCCGTATTTATTGACCTCCAACAATGTGATACGTGCTGAAAGGACAAGACAAGAAATGACAGTATTCCCTTTATAAAAAAAAGAGAGAGAAAGGAAAGAATCCTATTAAAGAATCAGATATAGTAAGGTTTTGCAATCAAATTATCAACTAAATTCTTGTTGTTGACATGTATTTTTGTGTACGCTTTCAAAAATAATTCAGTAAATTAATTTATTATCCCTAAGAAGAGATTTAAGAAGTAGTCCTAATTGAACATGCTTAAGACATACTGAGGTTAAAAAAATCAATATTGTTGATTTCTTAAATGATAAGATATATTTACTGTGATTCCCTGGGTGTCCAGTGGATATGTTTTTGGCCACATGAAGTTTTGAGGACAAGGAAACAATTTAGGATTCTGACATACTGTCTGAAAGCTCTATGGTATAGTTTACAATGGCATTATTTTCATTGGCAAGTAAATTGAAATATATAATGGTTTTATTCCAGAACATTTTTCTGCCCCACTCTCACTTCCCTATTTGCTCTTCTGTGAAATGGATTAAAAATTAAAGAACATCCTGCCTTTGGTGTAAGAAAACAATTTCATTCCATCATATCAGGTCTTCTGCTTTATGGTCTATCTTCTGCTACAAGAGGAAAAAAAACAAACAAACATTCCATTGAGTACCAAGCTCCTCCTTTCCAGGGACTAAGCTAATTAACTCAATATGACAGGTTTTCCAAATTTTTACATACTTCCTCAAACCTCGCAGGATTCTCCTCACCCTTTCAATTCAACTAAGAACTTTGCCTTATGTTTTACTGAAAAAAAATGAAGCCATTCACTTTAAGCTTCCCCTTCTTTTCTTCTCCTTTTCTCACATCACCTAGATGACCTCTACTACTGTCTCCTTCATGCCTATATCACATGATAAGGTGACACTTCTCCTCACCAAGGTCAGCCCCTTTACATGCACAAGTGATCTTTTCTTCTCCAACAGATTATCTCAATCTTTCTTATTCTCAATAAGCCTTTATCTCCTGGATGCTTCTGGTGAACCTACAAATGTGTCCAAGTCTCCCCCATTCTCAAAACCTTCTCACTTGATTTTTAGCTCCCCGCTATCTATTACTTCACATTTCTTCTCATTCTTTTGGCTACATTTTTTGAATAGGATGATTATAATTGATGCCTCTATTTCTACCTCTGGCCCCATTCTCCTCTAAATCTCCATGGGCTTTTAACTTCATCAGTTCAAATGTAAGAAACATTTATTTCAACCTTGCTCTTGTTTTCATTACAGATGCTCATCCTCACTTCTAATTGTTAATTTAATCCAAAATTCCAGAATTTGTAGCAGCTACCAAATTCCTCAACCAGTTAACCATGTAGTTTACCAGATCTTTCAGTATGTCAATTATTCTCTGGGAGCAGGTCAGACAATTTAGGAGGGTCATCAACTCTTTCTATCCATTAAAAAATTTTAGTGCTTCCATATTCTATATAGTCTCCCTAGCAAATTGAAGAATTTTAATTCATGAAAATACATCTAATTTTCTCAAGCTACCCAATTTGACAAATGTAACTATAGAAATACCTTTGTTAATGATCTGGGAAATGCTGACATCAAGGCTGTTCAAGTCATTACACATCATTTGTTACATGTCTATTATATATGACAGTTTTGGGGCTACAAGGACAAAAATAAAATATTTTAATAAAATAATTCTGAAGAGATATTTTTGGGGGTCAGGGAATGGGATATAACATGTAACTTAAAATTAATGTGGTAAGAATGAGTACTAACAACTGAGGTAAGAAAAGATGAAAAGTTTCTCCTAAGCTGAGCCCTGAAGGGATTTAATAATATTGAAATAATATTGAAATGAGGAGTGCATACACACATCGGTGGATAGCCTGTGCAAAAGTCAGGGAGATGAGATTAAATATTGAATTTGGGGGACATTCAGAAGCCATTTTTGCTGGAGCATATGAATGGGAAAATGTGAAATGAATCTGGAAAAGTAGTTGAAAACCAGATTTTGAAAACATATACTCATAAAAGGCATTTGATACTTTTCAGAGATGATCTGCTCACTGCATCAAACTCAGAAATCCTTATTTCAGGTCTACTCAGAAAAATACAAAAATTTGAAGGAGTTTGGTCTAGGGATCCACAAATTGGATGAAAACATTTTGCCTAGATTACATACACTAAAGGACAGTCTTGTTTAATTCATTCAGAGTGATTTAGTCCTGCCATTGGATATTTTACTTTGCCTCAATTAAGTAGAAGATTGGATCTCACTCAGGAAACTATTTTCTACTTTTTATAATTTCATGTTATTCTCCACTGTAAAAGGTTATTTTCTAATTATAACATTCTCCCAATGGTAATTTATACCTGAAAATTGTAGCAGATAAAAATTGTTTCTCTGCTAAAAGTATTATATTTTTAGAGGTTTATTTAAGATTAAGAATTTAAGAAAATGCAAGTAAGAAAGCACGTGCCTAGGAGGGCCGAAAGACCCATTCAAATTCACTTACATCATGAGAGACACATCTGTTTGGAAGCGGAGTAGGAAGAGAGACTCAATAGGCTTTACAGCCAGTTTAAATAGAAATTTTGATCTCGCCCCAGTAGGGATCTCAGTGAGATTAGAGGGCATCTAGGGAACTAGAGCAAGGACTTCTGGGGATTAAAGTCTGGGGTTAAAATCTCCATTTTTACAAAATCAGAATCACATGTCCTCAGAATAATGAAAATGAAAAATAATCCAAAAGACAAAGGAACTCTTGTTTTAGTTGTGCTGTAAGTAGAATACATGTCATCAATGACACTTTACATGTGATATGTGGTATAAAAGACAAAATAAAGCATATTAAGAAGAGGAAAAAGTGTTAAGTTGGTCAGTTAGTGAGGATAGAAGACACAAAATCAGCCCATGTAGAATCTTGGTACCTCTAAGATATTAAAAGAATAAGAGATAGACTGCTAACGACCAACATGATGGCCAGAAGTTCTATAGAATGTTGATGAGAAAACATGAAGTACCACATGGGATGAGAATGTCTGAAGGGGTTGGCATATTTGTCAGTAGAGGGAGTACTTTTGCTAGAGAAATCACAGCTCCATTAGAGCAATGCAACAAGAAATATTCTGAAAAAGTCTATGTATTCATTGTAATTTTGCTTTGATTAAAGGAAGCTTCTTTATTAATAGTATTTCTCAATAATCACTTGAAGTGTGATATAACAGTCACTTATTAAATTCCTGACTGAAAAACCATGATGTCTTAGGCAATTCATTTGATTTCTCAGGGCCATAGCTTCTTCAATTATTAAACAATGAGGTTGTATATGATCTAAGCCTCAAAGAATTTCAATTGGCAAAGATCAAGTACACATCTTTTGTTTTATAGATGAGGAAGTAGAGGTTGAGAATCCAGAATTAAACCCATAGTATCTGAAACAGGATTTGTAAAATTGAGATTTGAACTCTGGACTCCATTCCCCAGGAGTCCTTGCTAGCTCCCAGAATGCCCTCTAATCTCATTGAATTCTCACCTGGGATGAGAACAAAATTTTATTTAAAGGGTCTTCCCCGTAGGTGGCTCTCCTTTTGGACTTCCGTTTTGGGGCAGACGAGGCTCTTTCCATAATGTAGGTGAGGTCTTGTCTAGGCCTCTGGCCTAGGTATGTGTTTTTTCTTACTTGTATATTCTTAAATTCTCAACCTTTAATAAACTTCATAAAATATAATACTCCTTGCAGAGAGAAACTAATTTCTACCTGCCTCAGTCTCCCCTAAATTTTAACTGTTACAGATTACACTCAGTTCTTCTTGACACCAAGTCTAGCACAGCCTCCACTGTTCCAGAGGTCACTCTAAGATCCTCATGCTTTAGCATCCTATGACTATTTGCTTAAATTTTTATAGTATTTTAGAGATTTCCAAATACTTTCAAATGCATTATCCTATTTGATTCTCACAATATTCCCATGAGGGAAGCAGGGAAACTACTCTTTTTTGTATGTTATAGATGAGGAAACTAAGCCCCAAAGTCAACAAATGGTAGAATTGGATTTTCTAATTCTCAGTTCATTGTTCTTTCTCAGGATATTGCATCATATACAGAATCAAAATGAGGCTAGCTATGTTGGGTAAGTGAGAGTAGCAATAATTACCAAAATTCCTGGACAATCAGGTATTATAGGAGCATGGAGATTCAACACCCAAAATGTACAGTGTTTGAAGTCAAGATTGTGGTTGGTGTACCGTGTGGAATGGGATCTAGCTAGAGAATGGAGAACAGAGGAGGTACCATGCCAATGGAAGGAGTAGGAGCTCAAAAGAGTAGGCTGTATTAATGCATAGGACAGGAAGCAAGAGCAGATTGGAACTGAATAGTTATTACGACAATGTAAAGGGTTAAGGAAATATATATATATATATATATATATATTCTTTAATGTTGAGGTTCTTAAAGACCAAGTACCCTTCCATTTCTTAAAGGGGAAGTGATATTATTAAATATTGCTACTCATGAATTTTAAGCATGACTGCATTCAAAATTCATAGTTATAAATATTGAAATGTTAATCTGCACAGTAAAGGGGAGCACACTAAGATTCATTAAATCTCTACTACATGCCAAGTAATATGCTAAAAGTTTTACAAATATGTCATTTGGTCTCCACAACAACCTTAGGTAGGTGTTATTAGTTTTTCCATTTAGGAAACAAGGCAGACAGAAGTTGTGATACCTCCAGGGTCATACAATATCTGAGGCTGAATTTGAACCCTGGACTTCCTGATTCTAGGTCCAGTAGTCTATTGTGACACCTAGCGACTGATGAGAAAAATTATCAGGGGAAGAAAGAGGGAGAATAAGGAGATAGAGGAGAGAAAGGTGAGAAGGAAAAGGGGAGAGAATAGAAGAAAAAAAGGTGGAAGAAAAGAAGAAAATGAGGGGGAAATAGAAGAGAAAGTAGAAGAGAAAAAGGGCAGGGGTGGTAGAGAAAGAGGAAGGAGAAGGGAGAAGGACAGGGGGAAATAATGCCCTCTGGAAAGGATAAACAGCTAACTCTAAGAGTCAGGAAGATCTTACCTCAAATGTCTCCTCTGCCACATATTAGCTGTGTCACTCTGGGCAATTCACTTAACTTCTCTGGGCTCTGGACTACTCTAAGATTACCAAAGACAAAGGGAAAGGTGCTCAACTTCATTTGTTGATGAAATTTCTTCATCCCCAGATTCCCTATACCAATGAAATCACAAGTTTGGTCTCTATTCTGTTCAGGAAGAGAGAACTTGTGGTTAACCTGGGGACCCAGTTGGCTATTTGCAAGGGTTTTAATTAAATTTAATACCCAACTTTTTTTTGTTCTCATTGTTGAGCCTGTCAGGTCATGATTTTTCCTTTTTCCTTAAATGAACCTGCACTGGGCATTATGACCCTGTATAAAAAGTGACCCTATTGTAAATCACAGGAGCAAGTGAAAACGGTCATAGTAGCCTAGTAATTTCTGCCTTTTCTATGATGAAGAGCTCAAACTTAATTTTTCATTAATGTAGGAATTTTTTGCATCTAATTTTACAAATAATGTAAGCTCAGGGAGAAGAGAATAAGTGTGACTTGCTCATTGGGCCAGGCTAAAATTCTCTTTGCTCAATTCTTACCCATTTTACATAAGCTACACTATATGTAGCAGTAGGACAAATCGAAAATCAGCATGTATGTCAAACAGGAGGATACCTGAGTAGAGTAATTTATACAAGGGAGCCAATTTAAGCACCTCATTTAAATTTCATGGAAATGGCCTTATGTGTCCAGCAACTGACTGTGGAATAAGGTGAGGAGAGCTTCATTTGCCCAGCCCCTCGTTTTCTCTCCCTGGAACTGTTTAAAGTCTAGCTTTCAGCTCTCCTTCCTCAAAACAAAACAATAAAACAAAACAAAACAAATCACATTTAGACTCTGGTAAACTCCTTTCAGCTCATACATTTACACTTGCCATCTAATTGTCATTTCCTCATTAAGCCAGATCTGCTTTAACCAATTGTATCTCCCTCATATGCTGTTAGTTTGAGGGACTTATGTAGTGTTTTCCTCTGTTAGGAATTCACATTTCTTTCCCCACACCCCTCACATCTCCCCTAGCCTAACCAGCTTATAAAACAGTCCCAGCACAAAAGCTCTGAATTGGATTTTTCTGTCCACTAGAAATGTGTCTGTTTATTTTAGATTTGAATCTGACTCTGATGGAATGAAGCCCAACCAGACCAAACAGAAAAGAAAACAGAAAGAATTTAAGTGGCCCTCAAAGTCTGGAGGTACTTCTAAGTCTTTCCATTTTCAAACTACTGCAATTGATTTTATAGACTAAAAACAACCCGGGACTTCCTTCCTCCATTACCTTTAATGCTTTCATTTTCATTGGCCAGGAAAATATACTAAATTCCATTATTCACTCTGAGCTAGATAATTCCTTGGAGCTGTTTCTTTTTTGCATTCTTTTGTCCTTTTCAAAAAAATTCTTGAGTGAGAAAAGGGATTATGTAAAGGTAAAATACATCATTATTAATAATTAGCCATTTTATGAAAGGAAAGACTGGTGTTCTTCACAGAGATCCTAGTGTCTTGGCCCCCTTAGGATGGAGATGATTACTACCAATTGGCTGCTGGGTAAATGGAGTCTTTGGGAAGTTCCTCTGACTTCTGACACTCAATCAAAATGCAACTCACAGCAGAATTTGAAAGCCTCAGTCAGGTCATCCTTGGGCTCTAATAAGGTAGACTTTGTATCCTGATGACCATGGTGTTAGGCCTTGTTTATACTTGGACCTAGTTGCAGCATTTTTTACCCTACAGCTCATCTTTTAAATGGTTTGGCCACCTTCAACTTTACACCCACTTTCTCTAGGCCGCAGTGTTTGATCATAGATTTATAGATCATTTAACACGACTGACAGCCATTGCACCGACAGCCTTGCTGTCATTAAGCGGCAGCTACTGTCAAGAGTTCAGGAGCAGGCACAGCAGGATGATGAAAAGGAGCAAAACACAGAGGCTACCTCACTGTCACAACAGCGAAAAGGAGCATCTGGTGCACGAGTGGTGGCCCACAGAAAGGGCACTGCCAATAGCGGGCATGGTTTGGCTGGGGCTTTGCAGTTCAGATGCTCTCACTGTTATTTAGGAGGTGCTAGAAATGCTGCTATATACTTCTGATGAGATTTTTGCCTTCAATAAAATACGCAAAATTGAGAATGAAGGGAGAATGGAGTAGTGTGGCTTTGGGGAAGAAATGATGAAGTTAATATATTTGCAAATTTAACAAACTTTCAAGATGAAATATTCAATCCATGGAATTATTTTTCAGAGTAGAAATGAGCCAGTCTGTCAAGTTAACTCTTTTCTTAATAATGCAGATTCACATATTCCATCCAAAAGAAAGATTTTTTATTTTCTTCAAATCTTATGTTTATCTCATAGGAAATTAATTTTCTTAAAAGTAGTGTAATACTTCATTTGGATAGTTCATTTCAGGATTTGCACTTGAATAATCTGAACTCTTGGAATCATATGGAAATTCATTATATCCTTATAGTGCTATTAAGCAGAGATATATGCAATGTGAGTCCAATTATTGTTTGCTGAACAAACAATACATTTGCCTCCACTTTATTTTAGTGCGTAATATCAGAGGTATCTTTGCCCTGCCATTAAGGAAAATGCTACTGAATCTTCCAGGTGAAAGGATGCTGACACTCTGTTCATCAATTCTTTCCAGGGAAACTTGAGACTTTTACAACATAACATAAATTACTCTGTCTCCATTGAAAATGGGCTACATTTTAATGTGAATTAATGGTGTTCAAATCAAAATCTCTTCAGGTTGATCAGGTTAACTTTTCATTCTGATTCTTGGCAGAATCACAAGAACAGTCAATGACTCTAGGTAGTTTGGGAAGCATATTTTTGAAAAGGGTGCAGGTAAAGTTGGACTGTTGAAAAATCATATAATTTAGAGAAGAGACCCAAAAAAGAAATGTCATCCTTATATCAGTGAGTAAGGCTAGTCCTGGGAGCCAGTATTCACTGCAAGGAAGCATTAATGCTAAGAAATTCAGAGAGGCTAGCTAGTGCCAAATTCATATTGGGGAAATGCATAAAGTATATAAACTGGCTGTGCTCCAAAAATTTGCTTGCATATTAGTCAATCTGGAACTCAAGACATATTTTCCCATAGAACTCTCAATGCTCCAAAGGCTCTATGATTTCATAAATTTGAAAGTTCCCTCCAGTGAGGAAGATTATAACTTATCAATGCCTAACTGTTATGGTTCTGTTTCCAGTCTCCCAAAAGTTCTGTTTGTGATAACATCTTTTACTCTATTCTTGTTTGACTTATTGTTTTGTTACTTATGCCTTGTAAACTGCTCTTTCATAAAATACTTTTCCATTGCCTTGTGTGTATGTGAGGCACATACCTTAGATTTTTTTGAAGAAAGTGATATTGCATACTGTGTTCTCTAATAGCAAAGCTAACAAGAAATTAGTATTAGAAAAATGCACCTTTATATTCATGATGAGCCTGGGGAAAGTAAATGAGTTTTGTGGTTTGCTCAAAGCAATCTAACCTGCTGTTTTAAACCCTGGACTTAGGTCATTGTCCATTTATATTACCTACAAAATTTTGGATAAATTCTATAGGATATCTATTCAGATACATGTTGAAATTTGATCAATAGATATTCTTTATCCACTTGATATTTTCTGTGTGGAAGAGCAGGACAAACTCCTTTGAATGATTATGAATATCTTCCAGAAATATCTATAATGACTTGGGACTTGATGAAATCAATAAAATATCATCTACAAATAGGAATATCTACAGAATTTCATCATCTGTGGTGAATATTTCCTCAGCCTAGATTCCTTACTCAATATGACTTCAATCACAGTGGCAATTCTTAAAAATATTAAGCAAATATCTCTGTTTTGTGCATCATCTAATGTAGAATGTCAAGTGTTCATTGAGCTAAGGGTTATATTTTTGGGCACACCTTCCTAGATATCCTAATATAAGGTAGAATTTCATTCTACTAAATAAAATAATTTGTGATCAACAAGCAGTAAAACAATTGAGATCTTATTATCTCATCTTACAGTGAATTGTGAGAAGATAATTATTTGTTCCCATTGCTGAATATCACTCATGAAAACATACTTAGGAATATACACAGTCCTGTCTGATCTCTACCAAACTGTCCTCCAATCAACTATCAAATAATTTCAAAAAGATAGGATGAAATAATTTTAAGCTCCAAATAAATCAGAATTTCATGAAATATCTATTGCACCAGAGTAGAAATAGAGCATAAAGCAGTATACCAAGGCAGGTCCTATCACATCAACAGCCCTTGGAGGCAGCAAAATTATTAGCTTTCAGCAATTAAGAGGGCTTGGATAACTGCTTGGGGGGAGATTACAGGGGTCTCTTTCTAGCTCTGAGAAAAAGATTCTTGTCACATTTTTCACACTCAGAATCAGGTTATATTCCAAGGTCTCAGTTTCAGATTGAGGAGAAGTCATAACACATCCCAGTGCTTTCAGTCACATGGGAGCCACAGACCCTGGTCACTCTTCCAAGGTGGAAAAGAGATGTTGATGTTGCTCATAGACCAGAGCATAGGCTGACAGAATATTGTTCTTAGATCATACCACTTTGGAAGAATTGAAAAATTATAGGTCCCTAGACCCAACTCTGAAGGCAGCTGCACAAAAAAATGTAAAGCTTTGAACAGTGTTCTTTTTGCCACAGGAACAGAGCCCAACTTTAAAAGATTTTTTTAAGTTAAAAGAAAAGAGGCTAGAAAATTAGCAAACAGCAAAAAATAGAAACTTAAGAAAGAAATTTATTTTGGACACAGGGAAGATCAAAATACAAAATCAGAAAAGACAACAAAGACAATATTGCTATGTCAAAAGGCTATAAGAAAAGTATGAGTTGGTCTAATGATACAGAAAAATCATGGAGAAAGAGTCAATAGCTTGGTAAAGAGAACACAGATATTACTGAAGAAAATAATACCTAAAAACAGAATAGGTTAATTGGTAAAAGAAGCACAAGATCCATTGAAGAAAATAGTTATTTTAAAAAGAGATTTGGATAAATGGAAAAATATATTTTAAAAACTCACAGAAGACATCACCTTAGAAGGCAAAAATTGCCACTTGGAAAAAGAGGTACAAAAATCTTAGGGGAAAAATGTAGACTTTGGGAGTGGATAATCAATTTGCAGTAGTGGCAGCAATGACAGTAGCATTGGCAGCAGCAGTGGCACATTAGGCCAAGATGGAAAAATAATAAATATCTCTAACTTGCCAATCACTCTCCAAATGACCACAGATGAACAAAAGTGCCTCAAAACAAATAATGGAGTGGCAGAACCAACAGAAGAAGGGTTGAAGCAGTGCTCCAGGCTAGAAAAACAGGCAGTGAGGAGGACTCATGTCACTGGGGTAAAAGGAGAGAGTCCTAAGCAAATCCTAGTGAAACTTAAAAGCAATATATCAGAAGGATCAGGAGAAAAAGAAGAGCCAGCTCAGTCAAGTCTCAGTAGTGTAAGAATAGAGACCAACACAATCCAAAGCAAGCAGCAGTGGGAGGAAAAGGGTCCTGAATAACCCAGCCAGAACAGTGGCTGAGTATCATCTAGCACAGGTAGCAGTGAGGGAAACATCCCAAGAAGTTCTGATTTTCCCAGGATTGGACAGAACTAAACGCCAACAAGTTGAACTGACTGAAAATCTCCACACAACAGGCCAATAGGCCATCTCTGTGGAGTGTTCAATATGAGACTCAGATAGTTGAGCCTACCCCAGGCCTTCTACAAGTGCTGGACAGTACTCCATCAATCCCAGAAATGCAGATAAGCTTCAACATATAGACAAAATTGAGGAGGGAAAACTCAAATGAGTAAAAGAGAATAAAACCTAATACTGGAAAAAAAAAAACATTGCAATGAGAGATATAACCAAAAAGGCATGCTCAGAAGAGGACAGCAATAAAAAAAATGAAAATATGTGAAGTCTCAAAGGAACATGTGAAAGGATATCAAGTCCCATATTAAATCCTGGAGGTGTTCCAAACAAATAATAAGAAACTTAGAAGAAAAATGAGAAAAGAAAATAAGAAAAATCATCACCTTAAAACAAAAACTTACTGTAGAAAATCATTTCTTAAAAAAGGAAATACAATACCTAAAACAGAAAAAAAAATCCTAAGAAAGAAAGTACAATGCCTCAAAGAAGCAAATTGCTTCCCCCAAGTTAAAACTGGACAAATGGAAGTTAACAACATCATGAGCCAGAGGTTAATAATAAAACAAATTCAAAAGAAGAGAAATTGAAATCTCTCATTAGAAAAACAACTGGCCTAGAAAATAGAACTAGGAGAGATAATCTACGAGTCTGTAGGTTGTCTGAAAGCCATGATAAGATAAAAAGGAAACTAAACAACATATTGAAAGAAATCATCAGGGAAAACTGTCATAATTTTCTTGAATAAGAGGAGCAAAAAAAGTGAAATCTGCCAATTGCCTCCTGAAAGAAACCCCAAATTGAACGATTCCAGGGGGAAGCTGGATGGCTTACTAGATGGAGAGCAAGGCCCAGAGATGGGAGGTCCTGGGTTCAAATTTGGCTTCAGATTCTTCCTAGCTATTTGACCCTGGGCAAGTCACTTGACCCCCCCTTGAATAGCCTTTACCACTCTTCTGCCTTAGAATCAACACACAGTATTGGTTCTAATACAGAAGGCAAGGGTTTAAAAAATATTAAAATTAAAAAAAAATCCTGGACTACTATAGCCAATTTCCAGAAGAAAATATTGCAAGCAATCAAAAAATAATTCAAATATTGTGGAATCATGATCAGGATCACACAGGACCTAGCAGTTTTCATTAAAATATAAGAAGGTATGGAGTATGATATCCCACAAGGGAAATGATCTAGGACTATGATCAAAAGGTGCTAATCTAGCAAAACTTAGCATAATACTCCAGGGGAAGAAAGGGGCATTTAATAAAATAGAGGAAATCCAGGTATTACTCATCTAGGTCTTAGTTAAAAATTAAATTCAATGATCAAACTTGACCCTCAAGAGTAGCATTAAGAGGTAAACAGAAAATAAAACCTCAATGGAATCAGTGGAGTTAAACTAATCACATCCCTTTATGGGCAAGTGGTAACTAGGATACTTAAAATTTAAGTAATATAAATGATGCCTAAAATACTGAATATACTTAAAGCAACAACTATAAGAATAACTATTATAACTATAAGAAAATAACTAAAATACTTAAGATAGCTATAATACTTAAAGTGTCTAAGACACTCAAAATACTTAGTTAATTAAAGGATTGAGGATACTCAAGAATTTTATCACTATTAAGGCAATGAATAGGAGTATGTATATATATACATATATATATATATATATATATAGAGAGAGAGAGAGAGAGAGAGAGAGAAAGCAGGGAGAAAGTTGAATATAAATGAATATTATTTTTAATCAAAGCATAAGGAATAGGAATACAGTATTAAAAGAAAAAAGGAGAGAAATTTGAGTGTAAACTATCTCACATGAAGAGGAAGGAACAAACTGATATAATGGAAGAGAAGATGAGGGTGTGATGGTCAATGCTTGAACTTTACTCTCATAAGAATTGACAAAAATGGAAATAATATCTACCCTTGATTAGGTATAGAAATCTATCTTATACAATAGGGAAGTAAGAAGGAGAGAGGAAATTAAAAGAAACAAACAAACAACTTGAGGGACAGTTGAAAGAACTTAGAGGAGGCTGTTAAACAGGCAAAAACATTTGTGAAATGGGATAGCCTGAAAAGAAAGAAAGAGAAGGACAAACAGGATATATAAAATGCATGGAAACCCATAGTCTTAGTAATGATAGCTTTGAATGTGAATGTGATGAACACAAAAAAGGAGAGGAAATAACAGAATGGATTAAAAGCTAGACTCCCACAATATGCTGTGAGGATAGCATAAAGCAGGGACACACACACATATTAAGGGTAAAGAGCTAGAACAAAATCTACTACAATTCAAGTAAAGTTGAAAAAACAGTATTTTGATATAAGAAATGACAAGAAAAAAGGAAAAGAAAGAAATTATAAGCATCATGGCTTCAGAAAAGCCAGGGAAGATTTATATGACCTTGGGTAAAAAGAAAAATCAGAGCCAGGAAAACACTGTACATAGTAACAGCAACATTTTAAGGATGCTAATTAACATTTCTCTAATTAATAATGATTTATAGCATTTTATGTAATTATAGAGAGCTTTAAATACTTAGTCTGTGAACCACATATTTAAAACTTTTGACTATTTATCAGCTGGGAAATAATTTTTATCCTTAAACATTCAAGTAATTTTTCCATGTATTGGACAAATGAAACTTGCATTAGAGACTTTTTGTAAACATTTTGTTCACTATTATGATTACTATATATTGCTATCCATCCTATTTCCCCCCTTGTTTAATTTTTTCTCTCCTCTTTCATTTTGTCCATTCTCAAAAGCATTCTGCTTCTGTCCATTTATCTGCTCCTTGCTTCTCTGATCAAGACAATGATCAAAGACAATTCCAAAGAACCTATGATGAAAAACCTGCTATCTGATTCCAGAGAGAAAACTGATTATCATTGAATACAGGCTAAAGTATAATGTTTTTCTTAATTTTCTAGATTCTGTATGTTTTATTTTGCAAAATGGCTAATGTGGAAATAGGTTTTGCATTACTTGCCATGTATAATTGGAATCAAAATTCTGACTTTCTCAAAGAGGATATAGTGTTTGGAAGCAGGAAGGTAGAATTTGGAACTCAAAGTTTGAAAAAATGAATGTATATATATATATATATATATATATATATACATATATATGGAAATATTTAACAAAAGAATATATTTAAAAAGTAGAATTGGTTAAATGAAAAAGGAGATACAAAAATTCACTGATGATAATTAAAAATTAAAAACTTAGAATTTGGCAGGTAGAAGCAAATGACTCCATGAGAAATCAAGAAAAAAGTCAGTTAAAAATTTAAAAATAGATTCTGAAATATCTCATTGGAAAACAATTGAAATAGAAAAGAAATTGAGGTGAGATCATTTAAGAATTACTGGACTACATGAAAGCCATGGGATATAGACATCACCTTTCAAGAAATTATGAAGGAAAACTGCACTGATATTCTAGAATTAGAGGGAAAATTAGAAATGGAAAAAATCCAATCTCCTACTTAAAAAGAACCCAAAAATATAACTATAAGCAATATTATAGTCAAATTAGAGAACTCCCAGATTAAGTAGACAATACTTTAAGCAGCTAAAAAGAAATAATTCAAATATTGTGGAGCCAGAGGCAGTATAACACAAAATTTAATAGGCACTAAAACATTAGGGGACCTGAAATATGATATTCCGGAGGGCAAAGGAACTAGGACTTCAACAAAGAATCACCCAACAAAACTGAGCATAATTCTTCAGGGGAAAAATGGGTGTTCAATGAAATAGAAGATTCCCAAACATTTCTGATAGAAAGACCAGAGCTGAATGGAAAATTGAACTCTCAAATACAAATTCAAGAGAAGCATTAAAAAGGGTAAACAGGAAAGAGAAATCAAAAGACATTCAATAAGGATAAATTGTTAATATCCCCACATAGGAAGAAAGATGATTCTTGTAACTCCAAAGAACTTTATCATGATTAGGACAGTTAGAAGTAATATTCATAGACAGAAAGCAATGATGTGAGTATGGTATGAGATCTCAAAATGAAAATAAAATTAAAGCATGAGAAAGAGGAATCATTGGGAAAATGAGGGAGGAAGAAATAAAATATGGTATATTATCACACATGGGAGGGGAAGATATGGGAAAAAGTGAAGGGAGTAACTGACCCTTACTCATCAAAATTCTCTCAGAGGGGGAAGAATATATAGAATCAACTGGATACAGAAATCTATCTTAACACATAGGAAATTTGGAGGGAGAGGGATAAGAGAAAGGGGGCCTGATAGAAAAGAAGGCAAATTGTGGGATGTGGTAGTAAGAAATTAACATTTCTGAGGATGGACAAAATGAAAGAGGAAAGAAAAGAACAGAGGAGGAAATAGGATGAATAATATACCATAATCATAATGGTATATATCATAAATATATATATATATATATGTACACAAGAGTATCTCTAATAAAAGCCTCATTTCTCAAATACATAGGGAAATGATTTAAATGTATAAGAACATATCATTCCCCAATTGACAAATGGCTAAATGATATAAACAGGCAGTTCTCGGAAAAAGTAATTAAAGCTCTCTATACTCAGTTCTCGATATCACTTTTAATTAGAGAAATGCACATTTTAAAAACTCTGAGGTACCACCCCACATCTATAAGATTGGACATTATAACAGCAAAGGAAAACTACCAAACTGGAAGGGGATGTGGGAAAACTGAATATGAATTTATTGTTGGGGGAGTCATGAACTGATTCAACCATTTGGGAGATAAATTTGTACCTACTCCCAAAGGGCTATAGAACAGTAAATACTCTTTGACTCAGCAGTATTATTACTGAGTTTGTATCCCAATGAGGTTAAAAAAAGGGTTTGGGGATGACCTATATGTACAAAAATATTTGAAGCAGCTTTTTATTGGGACAAAGAACTAGAAAGTAAACAGATACTCATCAACTAGGGAATGGCTGAGTAAGTTATAATTTATGATTGTAATGGAATACTATTATGTTGTACTGTTGTGAGGTAAAAAATGACAAGCAGTAGGAGCAGAGAAAAACCTGGAAAGACTTACACAAAATGAGAAGACTTAAATAAGCAGAACCATGAGAAAATTGTACACAGTGACAGAAATACTATGAGATGAACAATTGTGAATAACTAAACTATTGTCAGCAATATAATTATCAAAAAAATCCCAAAGGACTCACAATGAAAAATGCCATCTGCTTCAAGAGAAAAAACTGATGGAGTCTGAATCCATACTAAAGTAATCTTTTTCACTTTCTTCCTTAATTTTTTTTGTTCAAGTTTCTTTCCACAAAAGAATTAATGTGGGAAAATGTTTTATATAATTACACATGTAAAATCCATATCAGATTGCTCACACTCTCATCAAGGGAAGGCAGGGAGGAATTTGAAACTAAAACTTATTTTTATAATGTTAGGAATTGCTTTTACATCTAATAAGAGAAATATTAAATTAAATGAAAAATATGCATAGTCCTTTCCAATTCTCTTTTCTCAATGTTATTAGCTTAGAGAGATAGACATAAATAATTGTCACAAAAATTTTAATAGATATTGTCTAGATGTAATAGATGCTGTCTAGAATTGGAATTGTGAATGATAGTTTCCTAGACTATCCTATAAATGTACTCCTAAAGTATGGAACTAACAAAGAAATTCATATATGGGAAATATGTGGGAGAAGAATTAATAACTTCAAAAAATGGCTTCAAAATCCTACCTAAGTAACAGACTCATTGAAAACCACAATGGAACAAACAGAAGTTATTAACTCTAAGAGATTATGAAAAGTATTTGAACAATCAAAATATGGAAAAATAGAACAAAATATGAGGCTTGTTAAAAAAATTCATTAAAATAGATTAGGATAAGAGCATTAAAGAATCTTTGACCAACTAGAAAGAGATGACCCAAAATAAAGGATGCAAGGTGTCTTATTTCAAGGCATTACTTTTTAAAAAAGATTCCTGCCTAGATCTCTAATAATCAGACTACAAGAAATAATCTACCTAGTGCCTTCTGAAAGACATTTCAACATGAAAGCTTATAAGAATGTCATATGCAAAATTAAAAAAAAAAAAACCCTACATGCCAAAGAGAAAATCTGGCAAGAGGCTAAAATACTTGAAATATTGAAGAACCTGGTTTAGGTTCACCCAAATTTTAGTAGCTACCTCTATGAGGGAACAGAGAGCTCTGAATACACTATTTCAAAGGGCAAAAACATAGAGGGTCAATTTTTTTTTAACTGAGTATAGTTCGACAGAAGGGAAAAATATTTTTTGAAAGAGAATTTCTCAGCATTCATGAAAAAAAAATAGATCAATACAGAGTGATAATATTGAGATATTAATTTTCTTTCAGAATTCTAAAATTTTCAAAGATAATACAAAAAGCTAAGACAGAAACCCTAGATAGATGACTGTCTTAAAAAATATGTGTATCAAATAACAAATCATGTAAGTACTAAATACCTTCATGAAAAATAATTATGTGACAACATTCTGATTTTTAAAAATATACTGCCAAAGCAGTCCTAAAGGGGAAAATCATATTGTTTAACATTTTAACAGATGAGAAAACACATTAATGAAAAAGATATGCCACTAAAAATACTAGCAAACCAACAAATTTTAAAACTCCCTTTAAACAACAAAATAAAAATCTGAAAATCAAATAAGCAATGAGCAAAACTGAGAGAAAAATGAGTTAAGTAAATCTAGAAAAATATTAAACAATATAAGTCATTATCTAATAATCTTTTTAAAATATTGAAAACAAATTATCATTTTAAAAAGAAAAATAATTCACAACATATTAATATTAAATAATGAACATGATCAAAATATGTTGTACAATTATATGCCAAGAAAACAAACATATATAATGGGTGAATATTTAAATATTAGAAAATGTTCAGGTATACATATTACAAATAGAGAATTTAAATAGCTCAAATTCAAGAAAAATTTGAATTGAAGAAGAAAAATATTAATTCCATACAGTACACATGAGCCAATTCCAAAGGAATTTAGAAATTAAATTTAATCAAGTATTCAATTAACAATGAATTCCAAAACTTCATAAAAGATTTGAACAGATAGGAAAATAAAGACTTATCAAATTCCTTATTTGATACATATATGATCCTAACATAGTTTTGAATTCAATCAACAACTATTTCTTTCTTATGCATGTCATTGAGGTGAGAAGACCTTGTCAATTCTATATCTCTTTTTCCTCATTTGCTAATGGACTTCCAAAGAAGATGGAACCATGAGTCTATCCTAAACTTCCTTTCATGGTTGGATGATTAAACAGCCTCCAAGCCAGTGATGGCAAACCTTTTAGAGAACTCCTGCTATGCCCCACTCACCCCAAAGACCAATGTGTCATACCCTCCTCACTCCCATCAACTGCTGGGTGTACCCCACACAGGGAAGGGAGTAAGCACTCCCTTTGGGTTTCTGGGTAGAGGGATGGGTGAAGTGAAAATATGTCAGACATGGTGAAGAGGTGGAAGAGAGCAGCTCCAGCAGAGTTCCTCTGCCTTTCTAGTAATGAACTCTGGGGAGAGGTTGGGGGAAGGCTGCCCAAAGAGAGTGCTCTGAATGTCATCTTTGTCACCTGTATCATAAATTCGCCATCTCTGCTCTAGGCTATGCATTGTTTGTTCCCTAGTTTCTTTTCTCTATATCTCCTTTTCTTCATTAATATAATATACATGGGTGAGATCCATTAATGCCCAGCTATATTAAGAAGTCTCCAGGTGTAACGATTTTTCATGCCATTGGACCCAGGCTTCCAACGTCAAGAGAGTGGGACTGTCTCTGTGCATCGACTTTTCCACTTAAATCTCCTTCATGCACAAGTGTCTTTGTGCACACTCATCTATACACTATAGATGAAAACGCACAAAGACAATCGTCATCCTCGGTTACCAAGAGACTACTACAATATTAAGAAGAGGCAATCCAGTACCATTCTTATTAAAGGAACAATGGTAAACTTTATATTTCGAGAAATATATATTTTTGTTTATTCATTATATATTAGTAATTCCTAATCAACTTGTTAGTTTCTTCATTAGCACATGGTCTTGTGGATGGTCTATGTTTATTAATTCAATTTACACTAGATTAATGTTTATTACTAAGCTAAGAATTTAGTTCATATTCTGATAATCCACATTAAACATATCTCTTCTCTTTCCAGAGCAAAATATGAAACTTTTTTTTTGTGAGACCAAGCATAAAGGATCCTAGGTATCTTAGCACTCTAATAGATTTGAGGGTACAAAACTGCCTTGGAGAATCCCTGGCATGAATGCAGACCCAACACTCATGGAGATGCTCTGTTCCTCCTCTTCCCAGTGCCAGAGGGCATTTTTTGCATGACCTGCCCCTCTGTCCAGCCTCCCACTTTCTCCCTCCAATCTTTTGTAAAGAGGGGAGGGTTTATAGACAGCTTCTTTTTGCTCTCTGGGCACTAGAACTAGTTAAAGGTTCCCCAACCCTGCTATAGAAATTCAGAAGCATCTTTCCTATCTTTCCTCTATAATCTAGTGCTCAGAGTGAGAGTTTGTACAGAGAAGGCACTGGGAGGTAAGATGTGAGCAGAAGTAGTTCACTCATTAGTTTATACAGAGAGATCATTCACAAGTCAAGCATTTATAACTTTTAAAAAGTGCAAAGTTTGCTTCTTTCAAGGATCTAGCCATTATTTAGTTGCTTTATTTTTCCCAATAAAATTGACCTGAATTTACTTATTTAACATAACACTGCTTAGTGGCCTAAATTGAGGTCTATTTTAAATAAACTGGATGGATTTGACTGAACCCAGTAGGGGTCCTGAAGACCAATTGGACTGACTGTTTCCTCTCTCCCATCCTGTCAGCATATCACACAGTAAGCCCATTTTACATAGTTATACATTGGGAGCATGAGGTGCTCTGTAGCTTATTTACTCACAACAGACACAACAGGAGTTATAATCAAAGGAATGATGAGGATGCGCAGTTGTTAAGGGAAATGGAACAGATGGTTAGAACAAATGACTTGATGCTCCTGGGTAAAATTCAAATGTTCAGGTATTTGTTGGGGAAAATATACAAAGCAGGAAACGTCCTCAATAAAATCCTAGGCAAGTCATTTAACCTCTGTTTGTTGTCTCAGTTTCCTCAACTGTAAAAATGGGAGTATAACTACACCTACCTTACAAGGTTGTTATGAGGATCAAAAGAAATAATATTTTTTAAGGAAAAAAAGACATCATCTTGCCTGTCACATATTAGGGACTACATAAAAATGTTTTATTTCTTTCCTTTTCCCTTGATTTTCAGTGTTCAGTAGGCTCTGAAAATAAATAAAACTTGTCTATGTAGAGATTTAATCCAAGACTGTGCCTGCATCAGTACTGTAACCTAATCAAATGAACTAAACAGCCACAGACTGAGATGCAGGCTTGTATAATGAATAAATAAGAGCACTACATAGCATTAGAACCATGAAGAGTTAACAAACTTTTGGAAGACAAAATCTCTGAAACTAAAGGGCATAATGACAAACTTGAAGTTTTTCATTAAAAAAAAAACAGCTAAAATTACCAAGGAATTGAACAGCTTAGGGTAAATTGATTATTTTAGTTATTGATTGATTTTTAAATCAGTCATCCTTATTCAGTATTCATCATACTTCAAACTTTAATTAAGGAAATAAACCAAACTCATCGATGTTAGAAGCATCTTGCCCTTGAACTAGACTCAAAAGTAACCACAGATTGATTTGGGCAAGTGTCATACAGGAAGAGTTTCCTAAAAAGAGCTTTTAAATAGAGAATGTCTACATATGGGTTGCAAAGAGAAGAGTTATAAAGATTCTTATGTGGAAAGAAACTTAGAGGTTATCCCATTGAACCTATTCTTTTTACTTATGGAAAATGAGGCTCAAAAAATTAAGTGACTTTCCCAAGTTTACACGTGGTAATTGGCACAGAAATGATTTGAACTAATCTTCTTACCCTACATATAGAAGTTTATTTATTTGCTTTCCCCTGCCACTCTACCCTTTAATATATTGCCATAACTTCACAACTAAGACCTGGGTTCAGATGAAAGAGGAAAGGGAAAAAGATAATGAATAAGCTAAACTTACTGACAACTGAAACAGGTAATGTTTTAGGTCTGTGTGATGATGATCAGATACAATTTCAAAGGAAACTATGGCCAAAAGAAAAGAAAAGAACAATAGAAGAATCATGGAGATATCCTTAAGTCAATTATAGCATATGTTTAGAGAGTACTACAGAAACTCATTCTCTTGTAGCCAACTTGATTAAAAATATAAAAAAAAACATCATGGAAACATGGAAACATATTTAACAATTAAAATAAAAAATAAACTTAAAAAATTTAAAAAGATATAGAGGAAGGCCATGCTTCCTCAATGCCAACTAAAAATGCCTGACTTCTTATACAATGAACTTATCCCTCCTGGACTATGAATTTTGTGTGGAAATTCCATGTTCTGCTTCTTTTATAACTAGTTGTATACATTTCAGTCAGGTAGTCAGTCAACTAGCATTCATTAAGCGAGGCAGCTAGGTAAGACAATAGGTAGAGTTTTGAGTATAGAGTCAGGATAACGTGAGTTCAAATACAGTGACAGATACTAATAATTAGATGTGACAATGGGAAAGTGACTTAATCTCTGTTTGTGTCAATTTTGTCAACTGCAAAATGAGAATGATAATAGCATCTAACTCAAGGGATTGTTGTGATAATCAAATAAGGTATTATTGGTGAGTTGCTTTGGACAGTTTTATTGTGAAGGTCAAAAGAAATGTCAAGCACATAGTAAACTACAGAGTAGGTACATATATGCACATAGTAGGAACATAGTTGGCACAATCTTAATATTTGCTTTCTTCCCCTTCCTTTCCTAGGCACTGTGCTCAGTGTTGGGGATACAAAGGCAAAAATAAACAATCTCTATTCTCAAGAAGCTCATAGTCTAATGGGGAAAACATGCAAAATACTATGTACAAAGGAGACATATGAGATAAATTGCAGATAATCTTAAAGAGAAAGTTCTAAGATTGGTGAAAAGAGGACTTTTACAAAATGCGGAACTTAAGTTGAGACTTGAAGGAAGCCATTAGGAGGAGATGGGGAAGGAGAGTATTACAGACAGGGAAATGTGAATTGAAATAACTAGAGTCAAGTGACAGAAGGGGCAGCTAGGTGGTACAGTGGATAGAGAGCAGGTCCTGGAGACAGAACTTTCTGAATTCAAATCTGGCTTCAGACACTGACAAATTATATGACCCTGGAAAAGTCATTTAATCCTGATTGCCTCAATTTCTTCATCTATAAAATGAATTGGAGAAAGAAATGTCAAAATACCACAGTGTCTTTGTCAAGAAAATTGCAAATAGGATAATGAGGACTCAGACCTGCTTGAAACAGCTGAACGGCAACAAAGTGATGGAATATACTGTTCAAGGAATAGCAAAGAGGCTACGATGAGAAATGCAAGATGACTGAAATGCTAAGAAGGATCTATGTTATAAAGGGTTTTGAAAGTAAAAAAAAGATTTTATACTTGATTTCAAAAGTAATAGGTGACCATCAGAATATGTTAAAAATCAATTTGAAAGATCATTGTAAGGCAGTTTAGAAGGAGAAGAGATGAGTCAGAGAGACCAATGGCTTTTGCAAAAATCTAAGAGCTAGATGAGGACTTGAATGAAGATAGTATCAGAGTTATGGGAAAGAAGAGAGAATAAATGAGAAGTGTTATGAAGTTGAAAAAAGACAGAACTTGTCTGCCATTTGGATAGGAGAGCATTGGATAGAGAGTGTGGTATTGAGGGTGACACATAGAGTTTTGTCCTGGGTGACTGGGAAGTTGATGGTACTCTTCACAAGAATATAGAAGTTAGGAAAAGGGCAGTGCTTTGAAGGAAAGGTAATGAATTGAGTTTTGCACCTGTGAACAATAAAAAATCTACAGCACATCGAGCTTGAAATATCTAAAAGATAGTTGGCAATTCAAGAATGGAGATCAGAAAATAAGAGTAGGGACATACAAATGAATCTAAGAATCATCAGGAAAGAGATAATAATTGAAACCATGGGAGCTGATTTTATCACCAAGTAAAATAATAGAGAGAGCAAAAGAAAGGCCGAGGGAAGACTTTTGGGAAATTCTCACTATTGATAGTCATACAATGAGTGGAAATCTAGCAAAGAAGACAGAGAAGGAGCATTCAGAGAGGTAAGAGAATAACAAGAGATCAGTGTCACAAAAAAAAGAAACAAAAAAGAGAGCATTAAGGGAAAGAGGGTGAACAACAGTGTCAAGTTCTGCAGAAAATTCAGGAAGGATAAAGATAACAAGGTTCTTAGATTTGTCCAAAAAACGTCATTATAGGTGTCTTAAAAGAAAGTGATTTCAATTAATTGATGAAACCAGAAGTGATAAAACCACAAGGTGTTTTTAATCAGGGGAAGCCAATAAAGAGCTAAGAAGAGAATAAAAGGAGAGGAAGGGGAGGTAACCATTAAGGACAGCCTTTTCAAGGATTTTTTTTTCACAAAAGAGAGATGAAATATAAGATAGAGTTAGTGAGAATAGGCAAATCAAGTGAAGTTTTCATTTTTTGAAGTTGAAGGGGGGAGAGAATGATAATGTTTTTAGGCATGACAAATCAATTAGTAGATAGAAAGTAATGAAATATTAATGGAAAAGTGGGGATAATAGGGGAGTGGGTTATCTGTTGAAAACAGGATAGAACGAGATCATTTGGATGTGCAGAAGTTTGCCTTATTTAAAAAAAAAAGAACCATTTTTTAGGTGAAATGGATGAAAGAGAGAGGAGGAGAGCTTCAGAATGATGTGAGATGAGGAAGAAGGGGAAAAGGGGGGCTCTTAGTGAATATTCTTAAATTTTTCAGTGAAATGTTTCTTAGTTCTCAGGTAAGAGAGTGAACAACTATGTGGGCCTGTGCATAGAAGACTGGGTCTGGGGTCAGAAAGACTCCTCTTTCTGAGTTTAAAATTGGCCTCATATTTCACAACTGTCTGCCTTAGGCAAGTCATTCAACTCTATTTGCCTCAGTTTCCTCATCTGTAAAAGAAAATGGCAAACCCCTCAAGTATCTGCCAAGAAGATCCCAAAAGGGGTAACAGAATTGGACAAGACTGAACAACAAAAAGAGGATGAAGAGACGGAGAACCATAGGGAGTATAAGAAAGGATAAATAGGATTGGGAAAGTTGCTATCCTTACTATCTTTATTTTTACATTAAAATGTTATTGAGGGCACAGAATATACCTTATTCTTTATATCCAATACTATGCATTGCTTTGCATAATTATTAAATGTTGGCTAATAGAATTCAACTTAGTATCATATTTAGCTCTCATACATGAGGTCTTTCCATTTCATTAAATACACTTTTCACTCTTCAGGGTCAAAATCGCATCTTACTAATGATACTTTTCAAAAGTTTTCTGATTGTATTGCATTTAAAAATATTTATCGACTTCCGGGTAATCATGGCTGCAATCTAGACGCTGCACGCTTTCTCTCCCCAGCACCGAACGAAATAGACTACATCAAAGGAGCATAAAATCACCTTTGGAGGAACAGAAGGACTCCCCAGTACCCCACAGAGGCAAAGGTACGTGGGGCTTGAACATTTCCACACTAAAATAAGAAGGAAAAGCTTGCACAGAAAAGTGAACTGAGCCGCCCTTCCCCCACCCCACCTCCCCCACTAAACCAGAGTGAGCTACCTGAGCGCTCACCGGGACAGCGAGTGAGTGGGTAGCGTCTCTGTCTGGGGGGGGCACTCCAGGGTCCTTGGGATCTGGGGACTGCCAGGAAAAAACGTCTCAGGGCGCTTTCACTGGAGAAGCCAGCGGACTTCGGGCGGGCTGCGCTGAACAACGCGCGCTGATTATCTGGGCGGAGCTGAATACCTGGGCTCGGAGGCTGGGAAGAACTAGTCTGAAGCAACCTAAATTCACAGAAAAACCGCTCTTATAACCCAGACCCCAGACCAAAAAGGAAAGGGAAATAAAACCACCAAAGGGATGGCTCACATGGCCCAAAATCAAGCCTCCAGGAAGAAAGGGAAAAAAGTGACTATTGAAAACTTTTATGGTGGAAGTACCCAAGGAAAAGAGGAGAATGAGGAGGAAATCCAAAAAAATTCAGAACACGCCTCCCAAAATGGAAACTATCAACAAGCTCTGGAAGATCTCAAACTGGAACTTATCCAAAAGATGGAAACCTTCTGGAAAGAAAAATGGGAGAAAGAGATCAGCTGTCTGACAGATAAGAATGCTCAATTGGAAAAAGAACTCGAAGCATCCAATAGAAGGGCAGACAAGGCTGAAAAGCAAATCCAGTCCCTAATGACCAGAATCAAGCACCTCGAAGAAAGTGAGATGATAAAACAGCAAGAATCAATAAAGCAAACCCAAATAATTAATGAATTGGAAGAAAACATAAAATATCTCACTGAGAAGGTCACGGACCTGGAGAACAGAGGAAGACGAGAAAATCTCCGTATCATTGGTCTCCCAGAAAAACCAGAGGTAAACAACAAATTGGATTTTATTCTAGAGGAGATTATAAAAGAAAATTGCCCCCACGTTCTGGAGCAAGGGGGCAAAATAGAAATAGAAAGGATTCATAGAACACCTTCTATACTAAATCCCCAAAAGACAACGCCTGGGAATGTAATTGCCAAATTCAAGAGCTTCCAAGTAAAGGAGAAAATCCTACAAGAAGCCAAGAAGAAGAGCTTCAGATATAAGGGGGCTCCCATAAGGATCACACATGACTTAGCGGCTAACACACTAAGAGACCGCAAAGCATGGAACACGATATTTAGAAAGGCAAGAGAGCTGGGTCTCCAACCAAGAATCAACTACCCAGCAAAACTGACTATATACTTCCAGGGGAAAGTATGGGCATTCAACAAAATAGAAGATTTCCAAGCATTTGCTAAGAAAAGACCAGAGCTCTGTGGAAAGTTCGATATCCAAGCACAGAAAGCAAGAGAAACATGAAAAGGTAAATATGAAAGAAAGGGAAAAGGAGATAAATCTTATCTTTCTCTTTAAGTCAAACTCTCTTCTATAAGGACTACATTTACATCCAATTATATATATTAATATGTGGGGAAAATATTTTGTGTAACTCTCATAAATTGTATCATCATAAGAGTAGTTAGAAGAAACATGCATAGGGAAAGATTGGGGAACCAAGAAGATTTGGGGAAAGTTGGGGCAAAAAAAGGAAAAGGGAGGGGGGAACCGTGATAATACTAAGATTAACTTCAAGAAATAGGGGGGGAATCAATAGAATAAACTTTCCCATATAAAGATACACATGGGAAGGGGAGGGGAAGAACTCTCATATGAGAAGGAGAGGAAGAGAGCGTGAAGTGGAAGTACTTAAACCTTACTCTCAGTGAAATCAAATCTGAGAGGGAAGAACATCTAGATCCAGTGGGATCCTGAATTCTATCTTGTCCATTAGGGCAAGAAAGAAAGGAAAATTAAGGAGGGGGCGGGGGGAGGGAGTACAAAAAGGGAGGGAAGGAGAGGGGGGAGGGGAAGGGAGCATAAAAAGGGAGGGGCTAGAAAGGGAAGCATCTCAAGGGAGGGGACTAGGGGGACTGACCTAAAGTAAATCACTGGTTCAAAAGGAGAAAGCTAAAGAAGAAAGGTCAGAACTAGGGGAAGACATCAAAATGCCAGCGAATCCACAAATAACAATCATAACTTTGAACGTGAATGGGATGAACTCACCCATAAAACGCAGACAAATAGTAGATTGGATTAGAACACAAAACCCTACCATATGTTGTCTTCAAGAAACACATATGAGATGGGTTGACACTCACAAGGTTAGAATTAAAGGTTGGAGTAAGACCTTTTGGGCCTCAACCGATAGAAAGAAGGCAGGAGTTGCAATCATGATATCTGACAAACCCAAAGTACAAATAGACCTGATCAAAAGGGACAGGGAAGGTAAATATATTCTGCTAAAAGGAAGTATAGACAATGAGGAAATATCACTAATCAACATGTATGCACCAAATGGTATAGCATCCAAATTTTTAATAGAGAAACTAGGAGAATTGAAGGAGGAATTAGACAGTAAAACCATATTAGTGGGAGACTTGAACCAACCACTATCAAATTTAGATAAATCAAATCAAAAAATAAATAAGAAAGAGGTAAAAGAGGTGAATGAAATCTTAGAAAAATTAGAATTAATAGACATATGGAGAAAAATAAATAGGGACAAAAAAGAATACACCTTCTTTTCAGCACCACATGGCACATTCACAAAAATAGATCATACACTAGGTCATAGAAACATGGCACTTAAATGCAGAAAAGCAGAAATATTAACTGCAGCCTTTTCAGATCACAAGGCAATTAAAATATTGATCGGCAAGGGTACATGGAGACCCAAATCAAAAATTAATTGGAAATTAAATAACATGATACTCCAAAATCGGATAGTTAGAGAAGAAATCATAGAAACAATTAACAATTTCGTTGAAGAAAATGACAATGGCGAAACATCCTTTCAAACCTTATGGGATGCAGCCAAGGCAGTACTTAGAGGAAAATTCATATCCCTGAGTGCATATATTAACAAATTAGGGAGGACAGAGACCAAGGAATTGGAAATGCAAATCAAAAAACTTGAGAATGAACAAATTAAAAACCCCCAGAAGAAAACCATACTAGAGATCCTAAAAATTAAGGGAGAAATTAATAAAATAGAAAGTGACAGAACTATTGAGCTAATAAACAAGACTAGAAGCTGGTACTTTGAAAAAACAGACAAAATAGACAAAGTACTGGTTAATTTAATTAAAAAAAGGAAAGAAGAAAGGCAAATTAATAGCATCAAGGATGAAAAGGGGGATCTCACCTCAAATGAAGAGGAAATTAAGGCAATCATTAAAAACTACTTTGCCCAACTATATGGCAATAAATATACCAATCTAGGTGATATGGATGAATATTTACAAAAATATAAATTGCCTAGACTAACAGAAGAAGAAATAGTTTTCTTAAATAATCCCATATCAGAAATTGAAATCCATCAAGCCATCAAAGAACTGCCTAAGAAAAAATCCCCAGGGCCTGATGGATTCACCAGTGAATTCTATCAAACATTCAGAGAACAGTTAACCCCAATATTATACAAACTATTCGACATAATAAGCAAAGAGGGAGTCCTACCAAACTCCTTTTATGACACAAGCATGGTACTAATTCCAAAGCCAGGCAGGCCAAAAACAGAGAAAGAAAACTATAGGCCAATCTCCCTAATGAATATAGATGCAAAAATCTTAAATAGGATACTAGCAAAAAGACTCCAGCAAGTGATTAGAAGGGTCATCCACCATGATCAAGTAGGATTCATACCAGGGATGCAGGGCTGGTTCAACATTAGGAAAACTATCCACATAATTGACCACATCAACAAGCAAACCAACAAGAATCACATGATTATCTCAATAGATGCAGAAAAAGCCTTTGATAAAATACAACACCCATTCCTACTAAAAACACTAGAAAGCATAGGAATAGAAGGGTCATTCCTAAAAATAATAAACAGTATATATCTAAAACCATCAGCTAATATCATCTGCAATGGGGATAAACTAAATCCATTCCCATTAAGATCAGGAGTGAAACAAGGATGCCCATTATCACCTCTATTATTTGACATTGTATTAGAAACACTAGCAGTAGCAATTAGAGAAGAAAAAGAAATTGAAGGCATCAAAATAGGCAAGGAGGAGACCAAATTATCACTCTTTGCAGATGACATGATGGTCTACTTAAAGAATCCTAGAGACTCAACCAAAAAGCTAATTGAAATAATCAACAACTTTAGCAAAGTTGCAGGATACAAAATAAACCCACATAAGTCATCAGCATTTCTATATAATTCCAACACAGCTCAGCAGCAAGAACTAGAAAGAGAAATCCCATTCAAAATTACCCAAGACAAAATAAAATACTTAGGAATCTATCTCCCGAGACAAACACAGGATCTATATGAACACAACTACAAAACACTTTCCACACAACTAAAACTAGACTTGAACAATTGGAAGAACATTAACTGCTCATGGGTAGGACGAGCCAATATAATAAAAATGACCATCCTACCCAAACTCATCTATCTATTTAGTGCCATACCCATGGAACTCCCAAAAATTTTTTTTACTGATTTAGAAAAAAACATAACAAAGTTCATTTGGAAGAACAAAAGATCAAGGATACCCAGGGAATTAATGAAAAAAAATACAAAGGAAGGGGGTCTTGCAGTCCCAGATCTCAGACTATATTATAAAGCAGCGGTCATCAAAACAATTTGGTACTGGCTAAGAGACAGAAAGGAGGATCAGTGGAATAGACTGGGGGCAAGCAACCTCAGCAAGACAGTATATGACAAACCCAAAGATCCCAGCTTTGGGGACAAAAATCCACTATTTCATAAAAACTGTTGGGAAAATTGGAGGACAGTGTGGGAAAGATTAGGCTTAGATCAACACCTCACACCCTACACCAAGATAAATTCAAAATGGATGAATGACTTGAACATAAAGAAGGAAACTATAAGAAAATTAGGCGAACACAGAATAGTATACATGTCAGACCTTTGGGAGGGGAAAGGCTTCAAAACCAAGCAAGAATTAGAAAGAATTACAAAATGCAAAATAAATAATCTGGATTACATCAAATTAAAAAGTTTTTGTACAAACAAAACCAATGTAACCAAAATCAGAAGGGTAGCAACAAATTGGGAAACAATCTTCACAAAAACCTCTGACAAGGGTTTAATTACTAAAATTTATAAAGAACTAAATCAATTGTACAAAAAATCAAGCCATTCTCCAATTGACAAATGGGCAAGGGACATGAACAGGCAATTCTCAGCCAAAGAAATCAAAACTATTAATAAGCACATGAAAAAGTGCTCTACATCTCTTATAATCAGAGAGATGCAAATCAAAACAACTCTGAGGTATCATCTCACACCTAGCAGATTGGCTAACATGACAGCTATGCAAAGTAATGAATGCTGGAGGGGATGTGGCAAAGTGGGGACATTAATTCATTGCTGGTGGAGTTGTGAATTGATCCAACCATTCTGGAGGGCAATTTGGAACTATGTCCAAAGGGCGATAAAAGACTGTCTGCCCTTTGATCCAGCCATAGCACTGCTGGGCTTGTACCCCAAAGAGATAATGGACAAAAAGACTTGTACAAAAATATTCATAGCTGCGCTCTTTGTGGTGGCCAAAAATTGGAAAATGAGGGGATGCCCCTCAATTGGGGAATGGCTGAACAAATTGTGGTATATGTTGGTGATGGAATACTATTGTGCTAAAAGGAATAATAAAGTGGAGAAGTTCCATGGAGACTGGAACAACCTCCAGGAAGTAATGCAGAGCGAGAGGAGCAGAACCAGGAAAACATTGTACACAGAGACTGATACATTGTGGTACAATCGAAGGTGATGGACTTCTCCATTAGTATCAATGCAATCCCTGAACAATCTGCAGGGATCTAAAAAAAAATACTACCCACAAGCAGAGGATAAACTGTGGGAATAAAAACATCGCTGAAAAGCAACTGCTTGACTACAGGGTTGGAGGAGATAAGACTGAGGAGAGACTCTAAATGAACACTATAATGCAAACTCCAACAACAGGGAAATGGGTTCGAGTCAAGAACACATGTGATAACCAGTGGAATCATGCGTCGGCTATGGGAGAGGGAAAGGCGGGGGGGTGGGGGGGGGGAGAAGAAAAGAAAACGATCTTTGTTTCCAGTGAATAATGTATGAAAACGACCAAATAAAATAATATTAAAATTAAAAAAAAAAGAAAAAAAAAGAAAAAAAAATATTTATCAATGATTCAGATAATGGTATGCATATAAAATTTAAGAAGCTGAGAAGAATCATCAATATAACAGTAGACAGAATAAGAACTGAAAAAGATATACATAGGTTGAAACACTAGTCTGGCTCTAAGAGTCAATAGAGTTTTATTAAAAGCTTAATATATGTCAGACATTTTGTTAAGTGCTGTGGATAAAAATAAGAAAAATAAAAACAGCCACTGCCCTCAAGGAGTTTACATAAGTATGTGTGCGGATTTGGATGTCATATGCATAGAGATAAAATTTTAGTCCCTTGGAGCTAATATCACCATGACGGAAAGCAAGAGTAAAAGAAGGCCTAGAGTGGAATGTTAAGAATCAGCTATGCTGAGTTGAAGGAAGGAAAACAAATAAGGAAAAGAGACTGGAAAGGAATAATCAGATACATAGGAAGATAACCAAGACATAGTAGTGCCAGAAAAGAAAGTATCCAGGGGGATAGAATAGTCATTAGCACTAAAAGTGCATAAATTAGGAAGGATAAAAACTAAAAGGAGGAAATCACTGTAAACCTTGGAGGGAACAGTTTCAGTAGAATGGTGAATTAGAAGCCTGACACTAAGTATATGAGAAGTAAGTGGAAGATAAAATATGTAGAGGCAGTAGCAGTAGATAATGCCGGAAACTGGAAATGAAAAGGACAAGATATATACATAGTTTGGGTAGATAGTAGGGTCAAGTAAAGGTTTCTATAGAATGAGAGAAACTTAACTATTTATTGGCAGTAGATATGGAGACTGTTTAGAAGAAAAAATAAAAAAATGAGCAAAAATGAGGGAAGAATTCATGGAAAAAGTTTCCAAACCTAGATGAGAGGTGATGGAATCAATGCTTAAGTATGGTAGTTAGAAATGAAAAGGAAAAATGCCATCTCCTGTACTGAGACTAGAGACCAATTGTGAAGCTATAAAGGACTGCACCTTGGGAGTTTAGAATATAAATTAGAAAGAAAAGTTGTTGAGAAGGAAAATATGGACAGAAATCAGGTATGGGAAGGAAAAGGAAAAAGAAGATGGAAGATACTTTAAGTTTTCAAATTGAATGACCAAGAAGACAGTAGTAAAAATAACAGAAATAATAAAGACATGGAAATATAATGTTGCATAGTGGATTGAAAGTTGGCCTATGAGTAAGAAAGACCTGACTTCAAAAACTTCCTCTGGTACAAACTAACTGTGTAATCATGGACAAGTCATTTAACCTTTTAGCTCAATAGATAATTCTACTTTATTATTTCTTGAAAGTTCTTGTCTCAAATTTCTCTTTGATCATGGTTTTCAGATAGTCTGATAATTATTAAATTAGCTCTCTTACCTAATTTTGCAAGTCAGTTGTTTTTCTAATGAGATATTTAACATTTATATATTTTTTCATTCATTGACTTTATTTCATTGTTTCTTGATGTCTCATGAAGTCATTGGCTTCCCCTTACCCAATCCAAAGTTTTAAGTAACTATTTTCTTCAGTAAACTTTTGTGCCTTTTCCTGCTCATTTGACCAATTCTACTTTTTTTTTTTGTTATTTTTTTAAAAATATATTTTATTTGATCATTTCCAAGCATTATTCGTTAAAGACATAGATCATTTTCTTTTCCTCCCCCCCACCCCCCATAGCCGACGCGTAAGTCCACTGGGCATTAGATGTTTTCTTGATTTGAACCCATTGCTTTGTTGATAGTATTTGCATTAGAGTGTTCATTTAAAGTCTGTCCTCTGTCATGTCCCCTCAACCTCTGTATTCAGGCAGTTGCTTTTTCTCGGTGTTTCCACTCCCATAGTTTATCCTTTGCTTATGAATGGTGTTTTTTTTCTCCTGGATCCCTGAAAGTTGTTCAGGGACATTACACCGCCCCTAATGGAGAAGTCCATTACGTTCGATTATACCACAGTGTATTAGTCTCTGTGTACAATGTTCTCCTGGTTCTGCTCCTCTCGCTCTGCATCACTTCCTGGAGGTTGTTCCAGTCTCCATGGAACTTCTCCACTTTATTATTCCTTTGAGCACAATAGTATTCCATCACCAACATATACCACAGTTTGTTCAGCCATTCCCCAATTGATGGGCATCCCCTCGTTTTCCAGTTTGGGGCCACCACAAAGAGCGCAGCTATGAATATTTTTGTACAAGTCTTTGTGTCCATTATCTCTTTGGGGTACAGACCCAGCAGTGCTATGGCTGGGTCAAAGGGTAGATATTCTTTTGTCGCCCTTTGGGCATAGTTCCAAATTGCCCTCCAGAATGGTTGGATCAGTTCACAACTCCACCAGCAATGAATTAATGTCCCTACTTTGCCACATCCCCTCCAGCATTCATTACTTTCCTTTGCTGTTATGTTAGCCAATCTGCTAGGTGTGAGGTGATACCTCAGAGTTGTTTTGATTTGCATCTCTCTGATTATAAGAGATGTAGAACACTTCTTCATGTGCTTGTTAATAGTTTTGATTTCTTTATCTGAGAACTGCCTATCCATTTCCCTTGCCCATTTATCAATTGGAGAATGGCTTGATTTTTTGTACAATTGATTTAGCTCATTATAAATATGAGTAATTAAACCTTTGTCAGAGGTTTCTATGAAGATTTTTTCCCAATTTGTTGTTTCCCTTCTGATTTTAGTTATATTGGTTTTGTTTGTACAAAAGCTTTTTAGTTTGATGTAGTCAAAATTATTTATTTTACATTTTGTGATTCTTTCTATATCTTGCTTGGTTTTAAAGCCTTTCCCCTCCCAAAGGTCTGACATGTATACTATTCTGTGTTTACCCAATTTACTTATGGTTTCCTTCTTTATGTTTAAGTCACTCACCCATTTTGAATTTATCTTGGTGTAGGGTGTGAGGTGTTGATCTATTCCTAGTCTCTCCCACACTGTCTTCCAATTTTCCCAGCAGTTTTTATCGAATAGTGGATTTTTGTCCCAAAAGCTGGGATCTTTGGGTTTATCGTATACTGTCTTGCTGAGGTCGTTTTCCCCCAGTCTATTCCACTGATCTTCCTTTCTGTTTCTTAGCCAGTACCAAATTGTTTTGATGACTGCTGCTTTGTAATATAGCTTGAGGTCTGGGACTGCAAGGCCCCCATCATATGTGTTTTTTTTCATTATTTCCCTGGATATCCTTGATCTTTTGTTCTTCCAAATGAACTTTGTTATGGTTTTTTCTAAATCAGTGAAGAAGTATTTTGGTAGTTCAATGGGTATGGCACTAAATAGATAAATAAGTTTGGGTAGGATGGTCATTTTTATTATATTGGCTCGTCCTATCCATGAGCAGTTAATGTTTTTCCAATTGTTCAAGTCTAGTTTTAGTTGTGTGGCGAGTGTTTTGTAGTTGTGTTCATATAGTTCCTGTGTTTGTCTTGGGAGATAGATTCCTAGGTATTTTATTTTGTCTAAGGTGATTTTGAATGGGATTTCTCTTTCTAGTTCTTGCTGCTGAGCTGTGTTGGAGATATATAGAAAAGCTGATGATTTATGTGGGTTTATTTTGTATCCTGCAACTTTGCTAAAGTTGTTGATTATTTCAATTAGCTTTTTGGTTGAATCTCTAGGATTCTTTAAGTAGACCATCATGTCATCCGCAAAGAGTGATAACTTGGTCTCCTCCTTGCCTATTCTGATGCCTTCAATTTCTTTATCTTCTCTAATTGCTACTGCTAGTGTTTCTAGTACAATGTCAAATAGTAGAGGTGATAATGGGCATCCTTGTTTCACTCCTGATCTTATTGGGAATGCATCTAGTTTATCCCCATTGCAGATGATATTAGCTGTTGGTTTTAGATATATACTGTTTATTATTTTTAGGAATGACCCTTCTATTCCTATGCTTTCTAGTGTTTTTAATAGGAATGGATGTTGTATTTTATCAAAGGCTTTTTCTGCATCTATTGAGATAATCATGTGGTTCTTGCTAGTTTGCTTGTTGATGTGGTTAATTATGTGGATGGTTTTCCTAATGTTGAACCAGCCCTGCATCCCTGGTATGAATCCTACTTGATCATGGTGAATGATCCTTCTGATCACTTGCTGGAGTCTTTTTGCTAGTATCCTATTTAAAATTTTTGCATCTATATTCATTAGGGAGATTGGTCTATAGTTTTCTTTCTCTGTTTTTGACCTGCCTGGTTTTGGAATCAGTACCATGTTTGTGTCGTAAAAGGAGTTTGGTAGAACTCCCTCTTTGCTTATTATGTCAAATAGTTTGTATAGTATTGGGGTTAACTGTTCTCTGAATGTTTGATAGAATTCACAGGTGAATCCATCAGGCCCTGGGGATTTTTTCTTAGGAAGTTCTTTGATGGCTTGATGGATTTCAATTTCTGATATGGGATTATTTAAGAATTCTATTTCCTCTTCTGTTAGTCTAGGCAGTTTGTATTTTTGTATATATTCATCCATTTCTCCTAAATTGGTGTATTTATTGCCATATAATTGGGCAAAGTAATTTCTAATGATTGCCTTAATTTCCTCCTCATTGGAGGTGCTGTCCCCCTTTTCATCTTTAATGCTGTGAATTTGCTTTTCTTCCTTCCTTTTTTTAATTAGATTGACCAGTACTTTGTCTATTTTGTTTGTTTTTTCAAAGTACCAGCTTCTTGTCTTATTTATTAAATCAATAGTTCTATCACTTTCGATTTTATTAATTTCTCCCTTAATTTTTAGGATTTCTAATTTGGTTTTCTGCTGGGGGTTTTTAATTTGATCGCTTTCGAGTTTTTTCAATTGCATTTCCAATTGATTGATCTCTGCTCTCCCTTGTTTGTTAATATGAGCTTTCAGGGATATGAATTTGCCTCTGATTACCGCTTTGGCTGCATCCCAAAAGGTTTGAAAGGATGTTTCGCCATTGTCATTTTCCTTGATGAAATTATTAATTGTTTCTATGATTTCTTCTTTAGCTAAACGGTTTTGGAGTATCATATTGTTTAATTTCCAATTGGTTTTAGATTTGGTTTTCCATGTACCATTACTAATCATTATTTTTATTGCCTTGTGATCTGAGAAGGCTGCATTCATTATTTCTGCTTTTTTGCATTTGTGTGCTATGTTTCTGTGACCTAATGTATGGTCAATTTTTGTGAATGTGCCATGTGGTGCTGAGAAGAAGGTGTATTCCTTTTTATCCCTATTTATTTTTCTCCATATGTCTATTAATTCTAATTTTTCTAAGATTTCATTCACTTCTTTTACCTCTTTCTTATTTATTTTTTGATTTGATTTATCTAAATTTGATAATGGTTGGTTTAAGTCTCCCACTAGTATGGTTTTATTGTCTATTTCTTCCTTCAATTCTCCTAGTTTCTCCATTAGAAATTTGGGTGCTATATTATTTGGTGCATACATGTTGATTAATGATATTTCCTCATTGTCTAGAGTCCCTTTTAACAAAATATAATTACCTTCCCTATCCCTTTTGATCAGGTCTATTTTTGCATTGGCTTTATCAGATATCATGATTACCACTCCTGCCTTCTTTCTATCAGTTGAGGCCCAGAAGGTCTTACTCCATCCTTTAATTCTGACCTTGTGGGTGTCAACCCACCTCATGTGTGTTTCTTGAAGACAACATATGGTAGGGTTTTGGATTCTAATCCATTCAGCTATTCGTCTACGTTTTATGGGTGAGTTCATCCCATTCACGTTCAAAGTTATGATTGTCATTTGTGGACTCCCTGGCATTTTGATTGCCTTCCCTAATTCTAACCTTTTCTTCTTCGGCTCTACCTTTTAGTCCAGTGATTTACTTTGAATCAGTCCCCCTTGTCCCCTCCCTTGATGTTTCCCTTTTTAGTCCCTCCCTTTTTGTTCCCTCCCCCTCCCCCCTCTCTTTCCCTCCCTTTTTGTTCTCCCTCTCCCCCTCCCCCCCTTGGTTTTCCCTTCTCCTTACCCTTGTTGGGTAAGATAGAATTCAAGATCCCAATGGATCTGGATGTTTTTCCCTCTCAGAGTTGATTTCCCTGAGATTGAGGTTTAAGTAAACCCCCCCCTCTCTTCCTCTCCTTCTTATAGGAGTTTTCTTCCCCTCCCCTTCCCCTGTGAATCTTTGTGTGAGAACCATTATTCTATTTGGTCTTTCTTTACCCCCTATTTATACATTACATTTTCCCCACATATTAGTATACATAGGTTGATATAAATGTAGTCCTTATAGAAGAGAGTTTGAGTAAAAGAAGATAACATTTTTCCCCTTTCCTTAATATTTACCTTTTCAGGTATTCCTTGCTCTTTGATTTTCGGTATCAAACTTTCCACAGAGCTCTGGTCTTTTCTTTGCAAAAAGTTGGAAGTCTTCTATTTTGTTGAATGCCCATACTTTCCCTTGGAAGTATATAATCAGTTTTGCTGGGTAGATGATTCTTGGTTGGAGACCCAGCTCTCTTGCCTTTCTGAAGATCATGTTCCATGCCTTACGATCATTCAGCGTAGAACTTGCAAGGTCTTGTGTGACCCTGATTGGCATTCCTTTATATCTAAATTGTCTTTTTCTGGCTTCCTGTAGGATTTTTTCTTTTGTTTGATAGCTTTGGAATTAGGCAATTACATTCCTGGGAGTTGTCTTTTGGGGGTTTAGTGTAGAAGGTGTTCTGTGAGCTCTGTCAGTGGATGTATTGCCCCCTTGTTCTAGAATCTCTGGGCAATTTTCTTTGATTATATCTTGTATCACCATGTCCAGTTTGGTGTTTATTTCTGGCTTTTCTGGGAGTCCAATTATTCTTAAATTTTCTCTTCTCCCCCTGTTTTCCAGATCTATCACCTTGTCGGTGAGATATTTTATGTTCTCTTCTAATTTCTTGGTGTTTTGGCTTTGCTTTATTAGTTCTTGCTTTAAAGCCTGGTTTTCTTTTACAGTTTGGTCAAACTGGTTTTGTAGATGCGTGAATTTCTTTTGCATCATTTCCCACTTTTCCTCCGAGAGGGCTTCCATCTTTTTGGTCCTTTCTGATTCAAATTCTTCATGTGTTTGTGGAGAGTTTCTATTTCCTTTGGAAGATTTTGGAGAATTTTCTTGTATATCTTCTTCTATCTGCTCTGTATTTTGTATTTTGGCTCCATAGAATGTGTCCAGAGTCGCCCCTTTCTTCTTATTTTTCTTGGTATTTTGGGGCTTCTGTGCTTCTGTAGAGTTTGTCATCTCTGAACGTGGAGGATTGGCTTTTCTTGTCTTTGTCTGGTGATCAGAGGCTTTAGTCCTGGGCAGATGTTGGTTCTATGAGCGTTCCCTGGGTTAAACTGAATATGCCTCACTGGAACTGGAATGGAAGGGTCGGACCACGAGGCCACACTCTCCCCCTGGCTCGATTTCCGGAAGTTGCCTTCAGAATCCCTGGCCGTGAGGCTGTTTCGTCGGCCTGCGGGGGGGATGGGCTGCCGCTTCCCCAAGCTCCGAGAGCACAGACTTTCACTGAGACTTGGATAGCAGGATCCAGCCCATGAGGCTGTCTTGCCCGCCCTGAGGGTTGCTGTTGTTTTGACCAGCTCTCTGCAGCGGAGGCCCCAGGCAGTAACTTTCACCCGGACCGATCAGCTCTTTGCAGCGGAGGCCCCAGGCAGTAACTTTCACCCGGACCTACCGGCTCTCTGCAGCGGAAGCCCCAGGCAGTAACTTTCACCCGGACTGGGACTTGGGTAGAAGACCCTGAGGGTTGTTGTTCCTCAGACCCTGCTCTCTGAGCCCGGTGCGGCTGCCGCTTCCGGGAGCCTTGGACTCTGCGCTCCTACCCCTGAGGTCCGAGGGATCTCGGGTTCTGGCTTTTAAGGGGAGCCGTACCTTTTGAACCGGGTCCAGGTCCAGGAGGAGGGTTCCCAGGGTCTGTGCTGTTGATCGTTTTGAATTTCGGCGCCTTAGGAGCTTCTAGTTTGAGATCGGTCGGGAAGGGTTTTCCGGAGATCTGAACTTCAGCTTTCTCTAAGCCGCCATCTTAACCGGAAGCCCGACCAATTCTACTTTTTAAGATGCTATTTTCTTCAGTATTTTTGTGTATCTTTTATGATGCCATTTATGTTCTTTTCATAATTTCCCCCGTCACTCTCATGTCTTTAACAATTTTATCCTATACAATTTCTATTTTATTTATAAAATTATTTTTAGCTCTTCCAATAATTATTCTTGTATTTGTGTCCAATTTCTATTATTTTTCCTTTGAGGCTTTACTTATACTTTTATTGATATCACTGTCTTCTTCTGAGTTTGTATCTTTATCTTCCTTGTCATCATATTAACTTTATTTATTTGCTTATTTTCAAGCTTATTTCTTGACTTTGATCTTGGTGTCCAAGTTGGGCTCTATTTTCAGGGTCATGGAGGGGAAGAGTGTTCATTTATACAGCTATTTTCATATTTAGTTTGAGGAGTGTTGTTAAAGGGGTTTTCTTAATCTCTCCCTTTGTCTCTTTAAGAGGTAGGAGAGCAGGATTTTTAAGTAGAGCAGAAGTGACAGGGGTTCAGAGTTGAAGATTCCTTTACCAAGGGGATAAAGGGGATAAGGAAGGAACAGTTGGCAATTAGAGGTCTTTTGCCTCTGGATTTCATGAGCATAGTAGGTCTGTCTCTTAGTTGAAGGTTAATGACAGTTAAATACTGACAATTGGGTCTAGAAATGGATTGAAGGAGTTCATAAATGGTTAAGGTCTATTTATTTAGGAAGATAGGGAGTTAGTGAATCAATTTTAGATAGTGTAGGTTAGATAGGTCTGGTCTTGCCAGGCAAGAATAACCTGTCCTCAGAAGACAGAAATAGGGTTTTAGAAATTTTAGATAGTATTAGGTATTTAGGTATAATCATGGGATATTAGAAAAATAATTTCTCTTTACTCCTATTCTATTTCTATCAGTACTTCTCAAATTAAACTAAGTGTTTTATTCAGTTGCTCTCATTTTTGTCAAACTTCTACCATTTAACCCGTACAGTGTGGAAATATTGGCACTTCCAAGGTACTGAGGTCTATGGCAGGGTGTGATCACTTCTCTCCTAGCCTGCACTCTGGTTCTTGCTCAGGAAGGACCTCTGCTTCCTTAAGACCAGAAACAATATTGCTTCTCAAGGTCCCTGCTCCCTCTTGACCAAGAGTGCTCCTTTATACCCTTGACCTATGACCCAGAAGTAATAGATGCTGCAGTTGCCCAAGAACATCTGGTCCTATACCCAGTGTTAATACAGAAATTTCTGTAATCTCTTTCTGATAATTTTCCTGATCCCATTACCATCTCTGGCTTGAGAGATCCCTAAGCTGCTGTCAATACCACTGGTGTTATATCAACATGGCTCCTGGCTAGCCTCCATTCCTCTGCCACAGACCTTTTCTTCTGACTTTTTAAGTTGTCTTGGGTGAGAAGAATGTCTCACTATGATCTTTTGTTGACCCTGCCATTCCAGAATTATACTTGAGCTATTATTTTAATGTTATTTGGAGGGAAACTTTGAGAGAACCTAACTTTAGTACTTCTTTTACTCTGTCGTCTTGGATCTGCCCCACATAGTTCACAAGTTTAAAAATGACTATCTCATTTACCAAAATAGTATTCAAATTTAGAGTTCCCCACATTAAGAAAGGAGTAAAAGTGATGCCTGTTTTGAAGAGAGGATGAGGTTTGATTTTAAATATATTGAAACTGAGATAACCTAGAGCCTTCTAATACAAATGTTCAGTCATAAACAAGAAATATAAGGTTGAAGCTTAGGATGGAGAAGAGGGCATGAGAAAATTTGAAAAATTATTTAATTAGGTATGATTGTTGAATTCACAAAAGAAAATGAAATATATCACTAAGGGAAATATATCTTCTGTAAAACAAAGCACTTAGAATTAAAAGTTGTAGAACATTTACATTGAAGAAGATAGAAACGTAAAAGAAGCTAGTTAAAGAAAAAGAGGACTGTTTGGATAGAGAGGAAAGTATCCAGAAGGGTACAACATCATGGAAAACAAGGAAGGATAGAATTACAAAAAGAATGATTATTCCTAAATGCTAAATATTAAAGATAGGGCAAGATAAGTGAGCACTGAGAAAGATCATTGAAATGGCAATTAACAAGTCAGTGGTTCAGTTCCAGGAGAGTAGAGGATATCAAACCAAAGCCATAGTTTAATGGTTGAAAGAGAAGGTGTAACATAAAGAAATAGAGGTAGTAGTTATGGACCAACTCAATTGAAAATTTTAGGAATGGGGTGGAACAAAGATGGCAGAGAAGGTACCCATGTGATCTCAATCAAATTAACCTCCAAAAAATGACATCAGAAGAAATTCTGGAAAAAAGGACTAACATAAAGACTGGGTGAAATAATTTTTCAGACCTAAACAACTTAGAAAGTCAATATCTAGTAAACTGGTGTGGAAGTGAAGCACAGCACACTAGGGAAGAGCCCTCCTTAACAAGAGGCCTTGTCAATATCTAAAGCACAACAGGAAAGGCTTCCAGAGTTCTCAGCTACAGATTGTATGTAAGGGGGTGAGTCAGACAACTGCTCAGAAGGCAATTATAGAGGTCTCTCTGATGTCTCTTGGCATGAGACTGTTGTCACATTGCCCATACACAGAACCACATCTCAGTCCAGGATATGATTTCAGGATGAGGTGGAGCACTAGAGGATACCAATGCTTGTAATCATGGGGAAGAGAGGGTCCTTGTAGACTAGGGACCATAGTCACAGTTCCAAGGTGGGAAAGAGTACTTGTGATTACTCATAGACCAGAAAACTGGCTGGGAGACTATTAAACACACCTCTTCTTACATTATATCACCTTGGAAAAACTGAAAAAAAAAATACATCCCGAGAGTCAGTTCTGAAGTCAGCTGAACAAAGAATCAGAAGTGTGGAACAATGTTCCCTTCCCCAAATTTACAGTTCTCAACCTTAATTTTGAAAATTAAAACAAAAATAAAAAGGCAGGAAAATGAGCAAACAAAAAAAGAAAATCAGTAAAAAAATTTATTTGGGTGTGAGGGTATATTCAAGCTCAGGAGAAGACAACAAAGTCTATAATGTACATCCAAAGCCTCCAAGAAAAATATGAATTTCTTTTGAGCTCAAAACGAATTAATGGAGAATCTCAAAAATGATTTAAAAAGTCAAGGAAGAAAGGTAGATTAAAAATTGGGAAAAGAAATGAGAATGATCAAGGAAAATGAAAACCAAACAATAGTTTGGTAAAGGAAGCACAAAAAAGAACTGAAGGAACTATCTTAAAAAACGGAACAGGCCAATAGGTAAAAGAGGCTTAGATATCCAATGAAGAGAACTGCTTAAAAAACAGAATTGGCTGAAAGGAAAAAAGATATACAAAAATTCAGAGAAGAGAAAAAGTTGAAAGGCAGAACTGGCACTCTGGAAAAGGAGTTTGAAAAAATGAGGGAGGAAAAGAATTGCTTACATGTATAATTGGCCAAGTGGAAAAGGTGATACAAAAGTTCAATCAAGAAAGTCCTTTCTTAAAAATTAGAAAAAAATTATTTTTAGAAAGTATTTCATTTTTAATTAAATAATTTATACATAATAATTAATAAATCATATATTTCATTATAGTTGGGGAAATCTTAAAATATGAACAACAAATATTCTAATTTAGTGGTATCACAGATTTTTTGCAATTTGTCTATGACAACAAACTTCATTTGCCTTGCCTTGTTCAATAAATTCCTATCTTCTTAAAAAAAAATAAAGAAGTTGAAAGCTACTTTGTATTTTTATAAGAGAAGACCCAGAAATACTTCATGTAGAATTCTGGGATCAGGAAAAGTAGAACAAAAAATAGTTAATAAAAAATTTAAACAAATGATAAGGAAGGAAATAGAGAACAATTAACTGTCCTTTATTCACTTATTCAAGATAAACTAAGTAATAGCCCACAGATGAAGCCTTCAGTTGCTATTGCTGAGTCAGTGACAATGAGCTTTGAAGTCATGGAAAATGAAAAGATTCTCCAACATTGAAGAATAGCAAATGTGTTCTGATTTTCAAAAATAGAAAAGACTGTAGAGTCTATAAAGTATAGGTCAGTGAGTTTGGAATCTGTCAGAAATATAGAGTATCATTAAAGGAGTGTTTAGTGTGGTCTAAAAATAGGCAAATAGCACAAAATCAATATGGAGTGCCTCATCAACAAGAGATCATGTCAGACTAATCACAATTCCCATTTTTATTTTGATAGAATTAAAAGATTAGTAGGATCAAGAGAATGACATAGATATTATTTACCTAAATTTCAGCATACTGTACAAAATCGTGTTCCCATGCCATCTTACAGTTCAGAAGTAACACTATTTATAAATGTTGGTGACTGGGTTTCTGTAAGCTCTGACAGGTTAGACTTACCAGGTAAGAAACTTTATTTTTTGCTATAAAAATACAAAATAATCTTTAAGCCTGTATAGCTCCTTTGGATTTCAATAGTGATAGCAGCAGTGTCACAAAATGAGGCAAATGAGACTAGAATCATATAGTTTTTTATGCTAATTTAATGCTCTGTATTTAAATATAAAAATTTCCTTAGCCAGCAGGTTAGCTTGAGCTTACTGTGGCCTTGAAACCCTGCGATTGTGCTTCAGAGGCAAGAAGACTAGAATCCTTGGGGAACTGTAAAGAAATTTCCATTGAGAATCATCTCACCATTGACCCAGACAATAGAGCATTCACATTACAATGCCAAATGAGTTAAGTACATTTGTTACATTGATTTTTTTAAATCTCTAATAAATGCTACTGGTAATTGAAGTCTTGTCCACTCAGTACCATTCAGTAAACTCCAATGGCTCCTTATTCCTTCTGTTTCATTTTTTTTAAATAACCAAGCAGCTCCAGTCTATCTTTCTAGCCTCACTAGATATCCATTCTCTTCCCACCTCCCATCCTCTGCATGACAGTCAAACTATCTTCTCTGTTCCTCATTTGTGGCAAATAGCTTCCTCTCATACATAGAATGCACTCCCTGTTGTATTCCTCTTTTCTTTCACAACATGCTTCAAACACCACTTTTTATAAAAGAATGGCAGTGATTTTTCTGTTGTGAATCTTTTGGGGAATCTGGTAAAATCAATAAAACCCTTCTCAGAATGTTTTAAAATACATAAAACAAAATATGTAACATTACTACAGAAATTAATTATATTAAAATATTAAACAAATTTCCACAGCCTAAATCAAGAACTCTATTGACACAAAATATTATCTATACCTTGTATTTTCTAACTAGATTGTTATTTATTTGCATTTATTCTTATAATTATTCTTTATATCTTTGAAAACTGAGTTTTACAACCCATAAAATAAGACAATTCTTTAATGGAAGGCTTATCACAAATTACAACAGCATAGATCAAGCACTTGACAGTAACAAAAAAGATCAGCATAGAAGAGGGAGATAGGAGAGACAAGATGAGGAATGAAAAAAGTATTTCTGTTGTATTTAAATTCACTCACTAAAAGGAGAGATAGAAACAAGATGTATACACACACAAACACATGAACACCTGTGTGCATGTACTCACACATTATACAATCCTCACTTGCTATGTGATTTCCCAGTGTTGCAGCTTTAGATAAAAATCCATCCTTTCTTTCTGAGAATATCTACTCTCTTTCACATGCTTTATTCTGGTCAAACTAGCTTGCTTTCTCTTCCTGATAATGAACTTTTCATCGTCCTTGTCTTGCCTTAGCCTGAAATCCACTCCATCCTCTGCTCTACCTCAGAGAATTCTAGTTCCCTTTCAGGCTCAATTCTAGTAATTAATACCTTTTGCATAAGACATTCCATGCCTTCCCCCTTTCCTGCCCTCCCATAGCTGACATGGGATTAATAACATTGGGTTTTACTTGGGTCTTTGATAAAGACCAATTCCATATTATTGATATTTAAGTGAGGATGGTCATTTAGATTCTACATCCCCAAACATATCCCCATCAACTCATGTGATCAAGCAGTTGCTTATCTTCTGTTTATTAATTAATTAATTAAATGAAAGTTTTCAATTCAAGCATAAAAAATCAATTTATAGTGGTATAATAAAAAATAAATAAAAACATTGCATTTTCCCTTCCAAGAACAATCCTCCAACCATACTCCATACTTTTATTTTATGATTGGCCTATTTCCACTGTTAAAAGTTGATGAATTATGTAAGAATACTGGAGTGTGAATAAAGAAATATACCCTAGGCCCAACTCTGTCATTTGCTCAAGGTATTATCCTGGACAAATAATTTAAATTCTCTGTGCCTTATTTCCTCATCTATGAAATTAAGCAGCTAGAACAGATTTTCTCCTTAAGAACTAACCTCGCTTTAGGATATTATCATCCTATGACATTACTCTTTGAAAAGAAGCTAGTGCCATTGAAAGCTACATTGACTGCTTTATTCCATAAGTGTATCATTAAGGAGAGTTTAAATAATCAGTGTATAAAAATGAAAAAAGTATGAAATATGATGATACTAGAAAGAAATGGGGGACAATAAGTTAAACCACTGCTGGAAAATAAGATACAAGAATCCTTGCAAAGACCTCTCGTCATAAGGAAGGTAAACCACTCAAGGATTACATTAAGTAACAGGGTTAAGAAGAATATGGTCTGAAAAATTGAGTGTCTTCTAATAACTATAAGTACATGAGTTTCTAAAATGCCATACATAATATCCATGAAATTGTGTGGCATAATGTAATAACACGTTATGCTACCATTAACACATTATAACTATGTCATTTGGAAGGCAAATTTTTTTGTGTAAAACCACTTAACTACATAAAATTGAAAATAATGATTATTGTAACTACTTCCACTTTTCCTCTTTAGAAGTTCAGGATTAAATATACCATATACAATTTATGGGGATATGTACTTTTCTGAAAAGGCCATATAGTATTCTAAGTAATAATTGCCTTAAAATTCTTATATGTATATATATATATATATATATATAAGTCACAAAATCTTTTCACATCATATTATTATGAGATGTCAAAGTAAGTAATCTAACAACTACTTATTATAGCATAAATCTGACTGTGGTATTTGTTAAGAAATTAAAAGAAAATGATAAGTTAATCATAGAATCTCCAAAGTTGAAAGAACTCATTGGACATCAATATGCCCTTGCCCGAATTATCAATTTGTACTACAATATTTGCAGTAATTGGTCACCTAGTCTCTGTTTGAAGCCTATAACTAATGGGAAGATTTTCCCTGCAATAATAATCATTCTACTTTCAGATTCTTATAATTATCAGGAAGTTCTTCCTGAACTAAGATCTGAAATCTTGAAACTTCTACTTAGTGGCCCAAATTCATCCTTCTATAGCTTCATAAAAGAAGTCCAATTCCACTATTACTCCTTCCTTTGGAAGAATGGTATTATCTCTCTCATATTCTTATTTAGGCTGATTCTCTAGTTCATTTATCCAATTGTCTGTGGTCGTGAGCTTAAATTAACTTGTCCTCTTGGTTGAATTCTTCTGGTTCCATTCAAAATATTTTTTTAATATCCTTCCTAAAATTTTATCACCAAAACTTCACACATATGATCTGACCAGCCCAGGCAACTCTGTCTTTGTTTTAGAAACAGCCCTTCACTAATACAACAAAAAGTATACTGAGTTTATGTTCAATAACAACCAAAAAATCATGCTTTTGGATTTTTTGGTTCTTGCTTTTCACCCTGGTCATATCATCTGCAAGTAAAGGTTAGAAGACCACATCTTGGGTATGTTACAAAGGGAATTTTGTTACAGGCATTGGTTAGACCCGAGCTACTGAGGTTCTTTCCAACTTAAATATGCAAGGATTTTGTGTTAAGCTATTTACCCCACAGTATGTGTCAAGGACGTTGCCTTAACTTTTAAAATATCTATCTAAGGAGAAGCATATCATTCACTATTGTCTACAACATCTTTTCAGATTCCAATTCTGTCATTTTGCCAAGCCATCACTTCTAGCTTCTTGGTTCAGGAAATCTCTGAGTGTAGCTGTCATATATTTCTTCAAGTAGCATCCAAGTGCCAAACACAAAAAGTCAAGGCCACATTTCTATGGCATATTGCTAGAGAGCTAATTCAAGGTTGGCTTGGAATTACTAGTCAACTTTTAAGGTTCAGTCATCTAGTCAATAAGCATATATTAAGCACCTACAATATGCAGGTACTATGCCTTACTTACATAAGGAAAGAAGGAAGATAATAAACCTGAATTGTATCTGAAATGTTTGCTGTTTATCAAAACCATTAAAATCTATATGTTTCACTAGATTCAATAAGTGAAAAGTCACTTTAAAAGTATATCCTCTCTGTCCAAGTTGTTTTGGGGTCAGACTTCTGAACCAGTGGAGGTCAGACTATTGAAAGAAGCATATTCACAAAAAAATCTACCCCAAAGACCTTCTACATAGTCTAGGAAAAGAAGAAATATTAGCAAAGAAAAAAGAAAAACAATATATTTTCATATGAGCTGTCCTATGGGTCACCATTTTTATGTATGTACCTTCTTCCAGTCTTTAAGTTATAGGGATAAACACCACAGTGAAAGGCATTCTATGCACAACACAGAGCCTCTCTACCAAGTTTAGTTTGGTTTGAAATCCTATAGTTAAAATTCCAAATTTGCTACAATCTAGCATCCCCTTATCTTCCTACACTCATTCCATATGTTTATCCATTTATTGCTCATATTTCAGTAGAACTCAGAAACCCCATCCCTCCTAATATCCCTCCCATTCATTTATTATGTTATTTTTATGCCTGGAATCTACTCATTCCCCCCCCCCTTTTTTGTTTATGTATTGTTCATCCTTTAAAGAAAAAATCAAATAATACTTATTTGAAGTAACCTTGCCTGAATATCTAAGCTCCTTTGCTCCATTAATTAAGAACATTTCTCTTAGACCTCTCTTAGCGCTACATTTATCATTGATAATGCAATCATCATTTAATAATATGCATTGCGTTTACAGCTAAGTGGTGTCCTGGACAGAATGCTGGGCCTACAGTTAGAAATACTTGAGTTCAAATTTGGCCTTAGACATTTGCTATCTTTGTGACCCTGGCCAAGTCTCCTAACCCTATTTGCCTCAGTTTCCTCAACTGTAAAATGAGCTGAAAAGGAATTAGCAAACCACTCCAGTATCTTCCTAGAAAATCCCAAATGCCACCAGAGTTGGTACGACTAAAAAACATTGCAGTTGCCAACTGTTTATGCCTTATCTCCTTAGCAGCCTATAAACTCTGAGGGTAGAAATCATGTCTTATCTAAGCTCTGTATTTTTTTCAGTTCCTAGAATAATGCTCTATCAATATAATGCAATACAATATAATTGGTGATATTTGTTGTGTAATATAATGCCATTAACCATATGAATTAAGAGTTTATAAGATTCACAAATGTTTGTACAAAAAGATGTTGATGACAATTATTCATATGATATCCAAATGGAATACATTAATGTTTAAGGTAAAAAATGAGAATTCATTACTTATCTATTATCTACAAAGTATCATTGGAGGCAACATAAGAGACCCAAAGAAAAATAAGAGAAAAATAACAGATAAACTCTCTGACTTGACAAAATTTAAAATAAAAAATAAACCTGACTCAGTTTACTAAATTCATACTCTTTTCTTGTAAAATTCCAATGCCTTTGTTGCATCTTTACATTAGAACTAATATCTATATGTGGAATTTTGAAAATGTTATTTGGGTCTATAGAAACAGAAACCTCACAGATGGCATATTCACATCTAATCACACTTGATTTCTCAATAATACTGGAAAATATCCTCACTAGATTTGTAGTATTACTATTTCATGAAATATCCATTACTAATATCGATTTATGACTGTATTTGTTCCCAATTCAGATGTTTTCACCACCACATTCACTTTTTTATATCATTGTCTTGTTTCCTTACATTCTTGTCTAGTTAATTTTTATTGTTTCTCTTTCCTCAGTGGAGTTTACAACGCCTCCCAATTAATATCATCTGCAAATTTAATTAACATGCTGTTTATTTCTTCTTCTGGATAATTAATAAAGTTGTTAGAGAAAACTTGGATGAACACCAAGCACCCCACTAGACACCTCCCCCAAATCAGATGCATTGCCATTTATAATTGCCTTTCATTTATGGTCTTTAAGCATATTTTCAGTGCTCATTCTAGAGCCAATTTAAATCAATTTGGGATGGGAGGGGCATTTGGGGAAAGACATCAACCACTTCCTTTTCTCTTTATGTGATCATTCATGTAGCCTGCCCATGGCATCACATTTTTTTTTTGTCAAAATGATATTGAGGTAATTGAGCATTTAAACAATTAAAAAATCAAGGGAATTTTTATTGGTGATTTTTTTTAAATGACTGTCATTTCTAGATGACCTCTCCTCCTACACCACTACTCAACAGTCTCATCCATCATGACAAATAAACACAGCCAAGCAAAATAAAGTGATATATTAACAATATCTGAGAATGTTTTCTTTATTCTGTGTCTATTGTCTATCAACTCCTTGCCAATGGATTGGAGGCAAGTGTTCTAGAGTCATAATTAGTCATTCCATTGATGAGAGTTCTGAAGTCTTGCTTCCCTTTACATTATTATAGTAACTACATTTAATATTTTGTCTTCTTTACTCCAATATTCATATTTATAGAGATGTTCCAACATTTCTCTTAATTCTCCATATTTGTCATTTTTATGGCTGCAGATGAAAGGCAATTTGCTGCTACAAAACTGGCCTTGAAACCAGGAAGACTTGGGTTAAATCCCTTCTTCTGACATATACTGATTGTCTAAACTTGAGTAAGTCTCTTAATATATTTATCCTCTTAGGAATTCTAAGACTACAAAGTACAGAAGATACTATCCTACATTGACAGGAGTTATTTCCTCTCTCAGGAGACCCCTTATATTCATAAAATAATAGAACTAATCACTATCTTTAATGTAACAATAATATCACACATATTTGTGTTCTACAATTTGTACACCAATATTTCACTGATATGTAACTAAAAAATGTTACTATCGATTTTTAGCTATGGACCTTTTCCTTCTATCTTTAACCCACTTATCCTGTATACCTAAGGTTAAAGGAGATGTCAGGTTTGAGAAAAACAAACTTTCAAAGTTCCAAGTGAAGAAACATTTATGAAAAGGCTTAATTACATAATTCATATGTTAAATGAGTATACATGAAGGGAGGTCATTTGCTTTTTACATTTTGCATTTTCATTTAGCTTAATGAAGATATTCACTTATATAAATTTCTGAATTTAATTTTCTAGCCACATACTACTTATGCTAGTACTTATGAAAAAATATTTGTGTTTACCTAGGCTCAAATATTTATCTCAATGAACTTTCACATTAGTACTCTTAGGCGTTTCCAAAGGAAAACTTGAAAATAAGTTCTAGTACTACCTTACCCACACAAAGGCTTTATATTATTTTAATGAATAAACTCATGTTTTTCTTCCTTCTCAATATACAGTATATGCTACATGTACCTGGGCAATTATTATTTTTAATTGCATGCAACATCTAATCCTGTCCCATTTATTTTTTTTCACTTGTGGATCACAAGAGCTCTCATGAATTCATTCATTATCTAAAATCTATATATCCCTTCCTTATTACCCTTTTACATTCCAGCCCTGCATCACCAATCACTTGATGAACATTTCAAAGTATCTTTTAGATGTCTCAAGTTCAACATGTTCAACAATCCCTTTCTCCTCCTCCCTCCCAATTTCCTTGTTGTCACTGAGAATATCATAGATTCCTAATCACCCACGTTTGTAATCATGGTGTTATCTTGAATTCCTCACTCTGGTTTGACCCATATATCCAGACAAGTTAACAAATATTGTGATTTCTACCTTCACATCTCTTTCATGTATTATTCCCTTCTCTTCACTAATATAGCCAGAATTTTCATCCATTCATTAGCTCTCCCCTGGACTATTTAGATAGTCTGCCTCAATTACTTCCCTACTCTAACCCATTCTCCACCCAAACTACCAAAAGGTTTCTATAAAGCACCAATCTGACCATATCACTGAGGCTCAATAAATACCAGTTTATCCCTAGAATAATATATAATGTTCTTTGGAGTTTAAACTTGTTTGCAACTTATTTGTCTCCTTCCTTCTTTCCACTTTTCCTTCAAATTACATGGTCAATGCTCTCCATGCTCTGTGATCTAGCCATAATGATTTGTGGTTATTCATATACAACACTGCAACTTTAGACTGGCTTTTCTTTATGATGAATATTCTCCCTCCTTGCCTTGCCTTCTTAGAAGCCAGGATTGCTGTCGGCTAGGGAAGAGGTGGTGGTGGGGGGGGAGGGGGTAAAGAAAATGATCTGTTTCCAATGAACAATGTATGAAAATTACCAAATAAAATAATGTTTTAAAAAATAAAAAAAAGAGGCCAGGATTGCTTCAAATATCAGCTCAAATGCTATCATCTGTAAGATGACTTCTCTAGTTCTGTCCCACTCTCAGCTGTTAGAAAAAGTCTGCCCTAATATCTAAGTTTACCATCTATCCAATGTCTATGTATCTTGTATGGATCTATTTATGTACATATTATGTCTATTATTAAAATATATGTGCCTTGAGGGCATGGTATATTTTTGTCTTTTATTTATTCCTAGTTTAGTTCTTTGCCTGGGGCACAGGAAACAATAAATTTCTGTGACCAACTATTGATTAAATGCCACCCCCAAGATTACATTCATATAGACAGAAACAGTGCCAGATAGACCAACTTTGTATTCAGTGTTGAGCAACAGAGGAATTCTTTTGAGCTAAAATTTGGGGTCAAGTTTGAGTGTTAGGGGTAGATACTGAAATAATACCAGATTCCTTAAATAGTAGTGCCAGCCTTCAAAAAGGAAATCTTTATATTTGTATGGTCTCAAATAAGTGTATTGATTACTTCCTTTTCTACAGCTGCACAAAAGAAATCACCATCAATAATCAGGAATGTTTGTCTTAATAACATTAATATGATTAGATATTTATGATATTATCCATCAATAATATGAGTCCTTATAGATTGCTGGCTCAATTACTGAAAATGGACAGTTATGACAATGATCATTTGTTCTAGTTAAATCCAAGAGAGAATATTTGTTTATGGAGGGAAAGGATCAAGGAGCATTAGAAACATGGCCAACAAACAATTCTAACAACCAATAATCCCCTTTTGTATCTAATTAGAGTGAGCAGGCTTTGAGTGGAATGGAGTGTAATAGCCAAAACAACACAGTTTAGAGGTTGCAGGTAAGTGTCTTCTCACCATACTTCACTAGGCAATTATGTTTCTGTAGTATCCCGGGGTTGCTATTTCCAGAATATTTCCAGAGACACTGACCTCTACATATACAGAACTGTATATATTATACTTAGAATACTTATTTTTCTCAATTCCTATCATTATCACATTTCAGGAACTCTAAAGGAATTTAAAGGGTTTTGATATTTAGCAAAAACAAATTAGATTTATGAGAGAAAAGTGCAAATGCTAGCTCTGCTAACTGCCACCAGGGTAGTTTTGTATAAGGGTGAGCTCAAAGCTTTTAGGCTTAATAAATTTAAGCTTTGATTAAATTTGGCTTTGATTGGTCCCGTCTATATAAGAAAATGCAGGAATGTAGCCAAGCATAATAGACAGATGGTGACCTTGCTACCTGAGCTAAACCTTAACTCCATGATTTTCCTCTATCTAGTTATCTATAGGGGAAAGCAGGAGTTGGAATAGCAAAATGGGAAGTCCCAAAGCTATTCAATAGTAATTATATAAGTAACATTGTATGAATCCTCACTACATATAGTGTAACCTTCAGAACTCAAAATCAGGATATGTAGAAAATATTCTTCATAAGCTAGACAGATCTCAGAAAGAGAGATCTAAGCACTTAGATCAAGAAGTTTAGTTCAAAGAGGAGATTAATCCTATGGTTATTAGCTAGATAGAAAGACTATATTTTTATGTCCTAAAGAGCCACTTTCTGCCTTAGATTCTGGAAAAGAACAAGTATGGGTGTGGTAAATATTTTGAATTTTTTTTAGAAGCTGAGGTTTCTTTTATTTTCTGAACACCAACCCCCCAAAAATTGCAGATCCTAGAGTGGCATATGCATTTCTAACAGAGATATTTGAAAAAAAGAGGCTTTAGCTTTTGAATAAAAAGATCAAAGTAGTTCTAAAGTAGAGAGGCAACTTCTAGAAAGTGGCAGCATAGAAGAACTCTGTAACTAGGGATCTAGTGAGATATTTGGAGGTATCCAGCATAAATATATACTATGAAAAAGACTACAAACAACTAGTATCCAATAGGGCAGCTTCCACCACAGGTTACATATCCATTCTGGACAAGGAGTAGAAGACCCTGTCTGAGCAACATGAGGGTCTCTTCCAAAGACATCAGCAATGTTGTAGTAAAGCTGGCCCTTAATGTACTGCACTGACTATATGAATTCCCTATATGTTTGTCTCTGCATACATTCATGTCTGTCTGTCTACACATGTTCTTTATGTATTCTTGTTGTTAAGTCATTTAAGTCACATCTGGATTATTATGACTCCATTTGGAGTTTTCTTGTCAAAGTTACTGAGGTGTCTTGCCATTCTTTCTCCAGTTCATTAAAGATATGAGGAATTTGAAGCAAATAGGGTTAAGTAACTCATCCAGTATCACATAGTAAGTGTGAGGCCACATTTGAACACAAGTTTTCCTGATTCTAGGTATATACATTTGTAGAGGCTTATAAGCTATGCTTTTAGAAGATATATTTCAATCTGACAAAGAAAAGTAAAAATAGATCTAGTCAAAAGAGATAGGGAAGGTAAATACATCCTGATAAAAGGCAGTTTCTAATTTCTAAAGGAGAAACTAGTGGAGCTCAAGGATGAAATGAATAGAAAAACTATACTACTAGGAGACCTGAACCATCCTGTATCAGAACTAGATGAATCAAACCAAAAAAATTAAAAAAAAAAGAATAAATAAGAAACAGGTAAGAGAAGTGAATGAAATCTTAGAAAAATTAGAGTTAGTAGATATGTGGAGAAAATTAAATAATGACAAAAAGGAATACACCCTTTTAGTAGCACATATATTATATGTGCTATATATATATATATATATGTATATATATATATATATATATATATATAAATAAATAAATTCACAAAGATTGACCATGACTAATAGGGCATAAAAACATTACAAACAAGTGCAAAAGAGCAGAAATAATAAATGCAAACTTCTCAGACTACAATGCAATGAAAATAATAATTAGTAAGGATACATGGAGAGGGAAATCAGAAATTAAGTGGATATTAAACAATATAATTCTTTAAAATTGGGTAGTTAAAAAACAAATCATAGAAACAATTAATAATTTCATTGAAGAAAATGACGAAAAGACATCCTTTCAAAACATATGGGATTCAGTCAAAGCAATACATTGGGGGAAATTTATATCCTTGAGTTCATATATTAACAAATTATGGAGGGCAGAGGCCAATAAATTGGAGATTCAAATTTAAAAAAAACTAGAAAGTGAACAAATTAAAAATCCTCAGATGAAAATTAAATTAGAGATCTTAAAAATAAAAGGAGAAATTAATAAAATTGAAATTCCAAGAAGTACTGATTTAATAAATAAGACTAGAAGCTGGTACATTGAAAAAACAAATAAAATAGACAAAGGACTGGTCAATCTAATTTAAAAAAGGAAAGAAGAAAACCAATTTGACAGTATGCAAGATGAATAGGGAGACCTCACCTCTAATGAAGAGGAAATTAAGGCAATCATTAAAAATTATTGGGCCCAATTATATGGCAATAAACATAGAAATATAGGTGATATGGATGAATATTTTCAAAAATATAAATTCCCTAGACTAACAGAGGAAGAAATAGAATAATTGCACAAGCCCATATTAGAAAAAGGAATTGATCAAGTTATCAAAGAACTGCCCAAAAATCCCAAGGACCAGATGGATTCAGAAATGAATTCTATGAAACTTTCAGAGAACAACTAATCCCAAAATTTGAGAGAATAAGCAAAGAAGGAGTTCTACCAAATTCCTTATATGACACAAATATGGTACTGATTTTAAAGTCAGGCAGGTCAAAAACATGGAAGACTACAGACCAACCTCCTTAATGAACATATATGCAAAAATCTTAAATAGGATACTAGCAAAAAGACTCCAGCAAGTGATCATGAGGGTTATTCATTATGACCAGGTAGGATTTATACCAGGAATGCAAGGATGGTTCAATATTAGGAAAACCATCCACATAATTGACCATATTAACAAGCAAACTGACAAAAACCACATGATTATCTCAATAGATGCAGAAAAAGCCTTTGACAAAATACAACACTCATTTCTATTGAAAATACTAGGAAGCATAGGAATAGAAGGGCCATTCCTAAAAATAATAAACAGTATGTATATAAAACCATCAGCCAAACTCAAATGCAATGGGGATAAACTAGATGCATTCCCAATAAGATCAGGAGTGAAACAAGGATGCCCATTATCACCTCTATTATTTAACATGGTACTAGAAACACTAGCAGTAGCAATTAGAGAAGAAAAAGAAAAAGAAGGTATTAAAATTGTCAAGGAGGAGATCAAGCTATCACTCTTTGCGGATGATATGATGGTCTACTTAAAGAATTCTAGAGAATGAAGTAAAAAGCTAATTGAAATAATCAACAACTTTAGCAAAGTTGTAAGATACAAAATAAACCCACATAATAAGTCATCAGCATTTCTACATATTTCCAACGCACCTCAGCAGCAAGATTTAGATAGAAAAATCCCATTTAAAATCACCCTAGACAATATAAAATACTTAGGAATATATCTGCCAAGACAAACACAGGAACTATATGAATACAACTACAAAACACTTTCCACACAATTAAAACTAGATCTAAACAATTGGGGAAACATTGATTGCTCATGGGTAGGATGAGCTAACATAATAAAAATGGCAAATTAATTTACTTATTTAGTGCCATATCCATCACACTACCAAAAACTTTTGTACTGAATTAGAAAAAAAACATAATAAAGTTCATTTGGAAGAACTAAAGACAAAGGATATCAGGGGAAATAGTGAACCAAAAATGTGAAGGAAGGTGGCTTTGCAACACTATATCCCAAACTATACTATAAAGCAGTTGTCACCAAAACACTATAGCCCTGGCTAAGAGACAGAGAGGAGGATCATTGGAATAGAATTGGGGTAAGTGGCCTTAGAAGACTGTCTATGATAAACCCCCAAATTCCAGCTTTTTGAGACCAAAATTCACCATTTGATACAAACTTCTGGGAAAATTGGAAGACCATATGGGAGAGATTGGATTTAGATCAACATCTCACACTCTACACCAAGATAAACTCAAAATACATGAATGACTTGAATATAAAGAAGGAAACTATAAGTAAATTAGGTGAACACAGAATAATATATGTCAGATATTTGTGAAAGGAAAGATTTTAAGACCAAGCAAGAGTTGGAAAGAATTACAAAATGTAAAATAAATAATTTTGATTACTTTAAATTTAAAAGTTTTTTTTTATATAAACAAAATCAATGGAACCAAAATTATAAGGGAAGAAAAAAATTGGGGGAAATTGTCATAAGGAAAACCTCGGACAAAGTTCTAATTACTCAAATTCATAAAGAGCTAAATCAATTGTATAAAAAAAAAATCAAGCCATTCCTCAATTGATAAATGGGCAAGGTACATGAATAAGAAGTTTTCAGATAAAGAAATCTAAACTATTAATAAGCCCATGAAAAAATGTTCTAAATCTCTTGTAATCAGAGAAATGCAACTCAAAACAACTCTGAGGTAACACCTCATACCCAGCAGATTGGCTAAAATGACAACAAAGAGAAGTAATGAATGCTGGGAGGGAATGGGGCAAAATTGGGACATTAATTCATTGCTGGTGGAGTTGTGAGTTGATCCAACCATTCAAGAGGGCAATTTGGAACTATGCCCAAAGGACACTAAAAAACTGTCTGCTCTTTGACCCAACCATAACACTGCTGGAATTTTACCCCTAAGAGATAATAAGGAAAAAGACATGTACAAAAATATTCATAGCTGCGCTCTTTGTGGTGGCAAGAAATTGGAAAATGAGGGGATGCCGAGACTGATACACTGTGGCACAATTGAATGTATTGGACTTCTCTATTAGTAACAATGCAATGATCCAGGACAATTTGAAGGGATTTATAAGAAAGAAAACTTTCCACATTCAGAGGAAGAACTATGGGATTAGAAACAAAGAAGAAAAACAATTGCTTAATCTCATGGGTCGATGGGTATATGATTGGGGATGTAGACTCTAAATGATCACCCCAGTGCCAACATCAACATGGAAATAGTTTTTGATTAAGGATACATGGAAACCTGTGTAATTGCAATTTGGCTACTGGAAAGGGTGGGTGTAAAGGAGGGAAGGAACATGATTCTTATAACCAGGGGAAAATGTTCTAAATTGAGTAAATAAATAAAATTTTAAAAATAAATAAAATTTACATGAATAAGAGCCATATTCTCATTTATAAATGTTCAAGATATATGAGTAGGCAGTTCTCAAGGGAAGAAATTAAAAAGTAATATGAATATTTGATTAAATTGCTAGCAGTCATTTGCAAATGAAAGAATTCAGAAAGACTAACTCATACCAAACAAAATGGTAAGAGACAAAAAAGGAAAGGACAAATACTGGTCTAGTAGGAAAACAGGAACTCTGAAGCACTTTTTAGTAGAGTGTTGAATTTTTCTAGACATTCTACAGAGACATCTGGAACTAATGCCTCAAAGTTACTAAATTGTGTATACTTTTTCCTGAAACTATATTGTAAGGGGGAAAGAAAAGGTTAGTTATATGAAAAGGTTGGACTGGATTATATTTAAAATAGGGTTGCCAGGAATTTATATTAATTCTAAAGAGATTTATTTATAATTTATTTACAAAATATATAAAGAGTGAAATAAGAAAATCATAGAGAGGATAGGGTAAGATATCTAGCCTAAGCACTAAGTAATTTACTCCTAGCCCCTGGCTCAATCCAGGCAGGGAGAGTTCATCCATAAGCCTCAGCAAAGGTGAGAGTCAGGGGAAGTCTCTCCTGAGGCTGGTCTTTTCAGAAAATCCAATATGAAAGGAATCAGCCTTTCATTCCCCACATTTTGGGCCCAGTCAGCAGATTCTCCACAAATCTCCACTCCAAAGAAAGAAAGAATTGTCAGTACAACTGACCTCAAGAAGTTGTCACTTCCTTTTAAAGACACTTTCTTTTGCATCACTTCCTGTGCCTTCCCCTAATTTTTATGTGGACAACTTATAGTCTAAAGCCTTGGTTAGGACTTCCCCGGAGGCAGTCAGTCGATTTTGATTCATCACCCACTATTGCACATGTGGGTCACAGATCTTTCCCACTCAAATGTGAATGGGTTGTTACACCTTTGGTGATTAAATCTAAAAAATGGGCAGGGGAGTTAAATTAATTTTCATGATCAGGGGAGAGTTAAATTCAATATTCACAATATATACTCCATATTGATCAAAGAATAAGAAATAGGACCCATATGTGTAAAGACATTCATATTTTATCACTTTATATTAGCAAAGAATTAGAAACTAAGAGCGTTTCCTCCCAATTTGGGGAAGATTGAATAAATTATTGACATATGAACATAGTGGAATACTGTTGTGCCAAAAGAAATGATAAAAGGTGGCCGAGGGGGAGGAAACTAGATGACTCATCTCACCTAGAGATGGGAAGTCCTAGGTTCAAATCTGGCCTCAGACTTCCTAGCTGTGTGGCCCTGGAAAAGTCAATTAATCTCCATTGCCTTGCCCTTATCACACTTCTGCCTTGTAACCAATTCACAGTACTGATTTCAGCACAGAAGGGAAGGAAGAAAGGAAGGAAGGGAAGAAAGAAGGATGGAAAGAAGGAAGGAAGAAAGGAAGGAAGGAAGGAAGGAAGGAAGGAAGGAAGGAAGGAAGCAAGGAAGCAAGGAAGCAAGGAAGCAAGGAAGCAAGGAAGCAAGGAAGCAAGGAAGCAAGGAAGCAAGGAAGCAAGGAAGCAAGGAAGCAAGGAAAGAAAGGGAGGTGTTGAGAAAAATCTGAGATGATGTATATGAATTAACTCAACAGTGAAATAAGAAAAAAACTATTATTTCTATATAATAAAACATTGTAACTACAAACAACTTTAAAATACACTGATCCCTGACCCATTGAGGGAATTACATTACAGAGACCCCTGGGATAGGTGAAAATTCATGAAGGAGTGGCATTATATTTATTTTATTATTTTTATATATTTTAAGGCTTTATAAACCCTTCTCAATCTTCTATAAACCCTCCCCACACTCGTATAAACACTGAACCAATCAGCATCCAGCATGTAGAACACAGAACTGTGGTTAGTCACCTTTCATTCCATCAGTTAATAAGTGTGCTTTATATACTCTCATGTTAGCAAACTTGTACCAGTGGTACCTGTAGTGGCTTACTGCATTTCCATTGTGTACAGTAAGTTATTCATCTGCATAATCCCAAGATATAGTGAAAATTCCACAATAGAGAATTAGATGCATTTTTTTAAATCCTGTGATACAGTGAAGCTTCAATAAGTGAAATGCAACATCAGAGCTAAATGTAACCTTAGCAATCATGAAGTCTAAGCCTTTCATTTTGATTCTGTATTTGAAGAGTAAAAAGTTATAGTCTATGTCTAATTTTCTGTTCTCATTCTACCCAAGTTTTTCTGCTTCATTTTCTAGGTCTTCCCCTACTCTGTTGTAGTCTTCATATTTCTTGTTTCACAATAATCTGAAACATAATACTTGATTAAAGCCTTGAAATTTCCTTTCAGAGGAGAGAGAAGAAATGGAATAGTTTGGGCTTGCTTCTATCTATATCTTGTTTTGTTTTTTCACACTTGAGTATGTATATTAATCAATTTGAAGAAAGGGTTTGACTACCAACATTTGGATGAATAACAGATGAGTAAGGGTTGGGACAAAGGCAGAATATGCTAACCTCAATGACGTAGTTATCAAATGTTATGAAACAAAGATGCAGTCTTTTATATCAACAGATTTTCAAATCTATTTAAATATCATATGCTCTCTTAGTTTTAAGGATGTAGCTTAGATATGTTAATACACAGTTTTAAAGTCACACAGGCTGTGTCTATGCAAACTGAGATAGCATATTATTTAATAAAATCCTAAAACCATCTGGATATATTCCTTGCTTTAAGCACAGAATCATTACTTCCTTTAGTGAATAAGTTAGCTTTATTAGGTCACACAGAAGAAATCAGAATTCTAAATATTTTAATACTATACCCTCAAATTATTACAATTTATCTATAGAGTGTGAAGATTGGGTTTAACTATTTCCTGTTTGTAACAATGAAGATACTTAATTTAACAAAATCAGGAATGTCTTGGGAACTCTAAAGTACTCCACTCTACTTAGACTGTACTTTAGGGGAAGATAAAGTTGTAATCTCATGATTGAACAATGAAGGTACTTACTTTTCACTTTATAGTGAAGTTAGAAATTTAAGCTAAGTCTATTTTTAGATCTTAGTACAAAAAGGTGTTAAGTAACTATAAAGGTTAAATTAATCACAAAAAGTTCAAGTAACTCACAAAAGATGAACTTAACAAAGAAGTGTTAAGTAACTCTAAAGATATAATCAAATCAAAGAAGATGAGAACTAAAAGTATGGGCAGTCCTGGAGAAAAGCCTTTGATATAATTGATAGACGAAAAAATTTAGATAAGGAGACACAAGGGTGAAAAGTCTATATATTTAGGAATTTTAATCTCTCAGGACACTCTCTTTCCTTGATTGGAGGTGGAGAGTTAGCTGAGAACAGCGTGCTGAGTCTTCTGGCATCTTAGTGTGGCTACAAGCTATTTTTCCGGTATGGTGGTGAGTTTCTTGCTGAGTTTCCTCCTTTACTTTTCCAACTTTATACCCTTAGAAGCTTCTAATCTTCTTCAGAGACCTAGAGGAGGGAATTTTAAACTCCCCCTGACACAGGCCAGGCAGCAGGAATCCTGTATCCTCTTCCCTCCTTCTCCTTAAATTCCCTCCCTCTATATTAATTAAATTACCATACATTTCCAGACTGACTTGGGTATTTTATTTGGGATTTTCCCTAGCAACCAATTAAATCTAGATTTTAAGTCACAACCTTAAAATTATCTTGATAAGAGAGAACATAGAATCAGTCATATACAGAACCCTATAATACTGGAATTAGAAGGAACCTCAGAAGTCCTATTGACAAATTTGAATAAGAATCTTACTAAATATATCTAAAAAGTGGTCATCCATTTTTTGGCTGAAAACATCCAGTGACAGGGAAAGGTAGACCTACTCCCATTTGCACAATTCTCGTCATGATGGACTTCATCTTCATATAAAATATGACTTATTGAAACATACCAGTATTTCTCCTAGCTCTGCCCTCTGGGGCCAAACAGTACAAATCAGTCAATAAGTCAAAAAACATTTCTTATGTGGCAGGCATTGTGTTAATTATTTATGGTTGAATAGAAACAAAAAGTAAAAACCTTTCCGCCATCAAAAATCTTATGTTTTAATGGAGAAGAAAACATGAAAGGGAAGCTGAAGAATAGGTAGTAGGGACAGGAATCCAGTGAAGGTTATGGTGTCTAAACCTGAAGCCAATCACAGATTAGGGTTTAAGGAGAGGTCAAGGAGTATATATAATCCTGGACAATAAAAACTAGATTAACTAAATAGGACTTGGGGGAAAAAACAAACAGAGCAAAAAAAAATCCTGAAACCTGAAGTAACACATCCCAACATACTAGGAAACTAGGTACTACAGAAAAACAAACAAACAAAAAATCCACTAATTAAATCTACTAGAAAGGCTACTATAATTTTAAAAATAATTTTCAATGTGCAAGCATTAAAGTATAAAAATTATTGGACTCCCATAAACTTATGATTTAAAAAAAAATGTTTAGACACCATACTATAAGAAATCATCAAGGAAAAGTTGTTCTGAGATTCAAGAATCAGAAGTTAAAATAGACATTGAAAAAATCCACAAATCACCATGCCAAAGACACACAAAGAGAAAAATGCATAGGAATAACATTTCCTATGATCATTAGTTCCCAGATTAAGGAGAAATTATTACAAGCAAAAAAAAATTAATATTGTGGAGCTATAGTAAGAATACCACAAGATTTTGTAGGTGCATTAAAAGAATGCATAACATGGAGGACAACATTTTATAGAGCGAAAGGAATGGGCTTACAACCAAGAACAATATATCCAATAAAAATGAGCATAATGGTAAAAGTTTTAAAAATTTATATTTAACAAACTTATGGAGTTTCAACTATTCCTAGGGGAAAGCCCAGAACTCAGCAGAAAAGTTGATGCATAAAAATATATATTAAAGTAATGAAAGACTAATCATGGTCTTTACATAAAAGGTCAAAATGTTTGATTCTTGTGTAGTAAAATGTCATCTATGCTTACTAGGAATAGTATTGCCTGGATATTTTGATGGGGCATATATACATGAAAGAATCAAGGTAGAGTTGAATGTAATAGAATGAGCTAAAGTGGTAGAATAGACTAGAAGGAAGCAGGGTGGAATGTCTATCTCATATGGAGGAGGAATGAGTAGAGGAAAAATCACAAAAAAGGGAAGGAGGGAGTAGAGGGCTGGTAGCATTAGAACAATACTTCCATCATACCTGGGATTAAGAGAGAACAACATACATTGTTAGAAGTATAAAAATATTTTAGTGTACAGAGAAACAGTAGGGAAGCTGGATTGGATAAGTGAGAGCCTGGGAGTCCCCTTGAGGCACTGAAGGAATAAGAGAAGGAAGGATGGATTAGGAGAAAGAATTCTATCTTACCCTATGAGGAAATTGAGAGGGGAAAACCAAGGCAGGGAATTTAATAGGAAAATAAGAGGGGATTAAGAAGGTAAGGGATGGAAAGGAAAGTAAAATAAGGGTGGGGAATAGGGAGACTAATTAAAAGCATAACACTGCTATAGAAGGAAATAGTGAAAGAAGAAAATGAAAACTAGAGAAGGAAATCAAAATGAAGGGGGTATACACAGGTGTCAATCATAACTCTGAATGTGAATGGAATGAATTCACCAATAAAAAGGAAGCAGATAGCAGAGTGAATTAGAAACCAATATTCTACCATATGTTGTCTACAAGAAACACACATGAGGCAGGTAGACACACATAGGGTAAATGTAAGAGGTTGGAGCAAAATTTATTGGGCATCAACTGAGAAAAAGAAGACAGGTGTTACAATCCTGATATCTGACACAGCCAAATTAAAAATAGATCTGTTTAAAAGAGATAAGGAAGGTAATTACATTCTGATTAAAGGCATTATACACAATGATGAAATATCAGTAATTAACATGTATGCACCAAATGGTATAGCATCCAAACTTCTAAAGAAGAAACTAGTGGAAGTGAAGGAGGAAATAGATAGTAAAACTATACTAGTGGGGGATCTGAACCTTCCCCTACCAGATCTAGATAAATCAACCCCAAAAATAAAGAAGAAAGGGGTAAGAAATGTGAATTAAATCTTGGAAAAATTAGAATTAATAGATATGTGGAGAAAAATCAATAGGGACAAAAAGGAAAACACCTTCTTTACAGCAGCACATGGGACATTCACAAAGATTGACCAGGTACTAGGGCATAAAAACATTACAAACAAATGCAAAAAAACCCAAAACAAAACAAAAAAATAAATGCAAAGTTTTCAGGTCATAATGTGTCAAAAATAATTTGTAAGGGTACATGTAGAAGCAAATCAAAAATTAATTGGAAATTAAATAATATGATTCTCCAAAATTGGTTGGTTAAAGAATAAATCATAGGAACAATTAATACTTTCATTGAAAAGAATGACCATGAGGAAGCATCATATCAAAACCTGTGGGATAAAGACAAAGTAGTACTCAAAATTTATATTCCTGTGTGCATATATCAACAAATCAGAGAGGGAAGAGGTCAATGAATTGGGCATGCAAATTAAAAAAACTAGGAAGTGAACAAAATAAAAATTTCCAGATAAAAACTAAGTTGGAAATCCTAAACAAATGAGAAATTAATAAAATTGAAAGTAAAATAACTATTGAATTAATAAATAAGACTACAAGCTGGTACTTTGAATAAAACAAAATAGACTAAGTGCTGGTTAATCTAATAAAAAAGGAAAGAAGAAAGGAACTGATTTTTGAAAGGGGATATAATTAGAATTAATAGATAAGAGGAAAATGACAGGGAAGGAACCTTGGAGAGTTGGTCTAATATGGGAATAGGAGGACAAGGAGAGTAGAAATGGAATGATTTAGGAAGGGTTAGTAAATGGAGAGATATTGGTCAAATGAAATTGCACATCTGAAGAGGGAAATGGCCAAAAGTAAGGAAGAGGGAGATAAACAGTAAGGAGGAGCAGATTTTATGGAAATGCATAGGTAGTAACTATGACATTGAGTATAAATGAAATGAATTCACTCATGGGAAGAAAATGGATAGCAGAAAGAATAAAAAAATTAGGATTGCCTTTGTGTTGTTTACAAGAAACACACTGAAATTGTAAAAATAGACTTGAATCCAGGACTTCAATCCTCAGAAGCCCTTGCTCCACTTCCCCAGAATACTTTGTAATCTCACTGAATTCTCACATGGGCCGAGAGCAAAATCATTATTTAGAGGGTCTCTGCCCACGGCAGGGGCTCTTTTTTTTCTTTCCTGTTTCAGCTTGCAAGCAGACTCAGCTCTTTTGATAATGTAGGTGAGGTTGTATCTAGGCCTCTCTGGGCCTAGACACGTGTTTTCTTATTCTGTATTATCTTTAATCCTCAACCTTTAATAAACCTCTAAATATAATACTCCTTGCAGAGAGAAACTAATTTCTACCTGCCTTAGTTTCCCTAAATTTTAACTGTTACAAAATAAGACCTGCACTCAATTTGAAGGTATGAGACTAAAGCAGAATACACTATGCCTCAGCTACCCCAGACCAGTTAAGGGTAATAGTCATGATATCTGACAGAGTTGAGGATAAAAACAGACATAATTAGAAGGGGTAAACAGGATAACTCTATTCATTATGTTTTGGAGTACTATGGAAAATTAAGTATTATCAATATTGGACCAATATGCACCAAGATTGATAGCATCCAATTTTTTAAAGGAAAAACTGAATAAAGCACAGAAATAGAGAAAAAATTATAGTGAGGGACTAATTTTCCCCTCTCAGACCTAGATAAATCTAACAACACCAACAAAACTACCACCACCACCAACAACAACAACAGCAGCAATAAACAAGAAAGATGGTGAGATGAATAGAACCTAAAGAAGATAGATATCTAGAGAACCCATATACACTTTGCGTTAATGCTAGATCTAAGTCTGATCATATATATAATCCAAACATAGTTCCTGGTGGGATAGCAGTGGTTTAGAGAGAATAAATATTCTGCTAAGGTCTTATTTTAATACTTATCACACTATCAAGATAACCCTGCATTACTAAGGGATTGTAGCATTGGAACTAAAGTTCTACTGGGTATGACCAAGTTGGAAAAGTCTTGGTTTTGGAAAGATTATGCACATGCCACCAGATTGTTTCTGTAGGCTAAGGACCAATTGAGCAAAATATGATCTTGGTAATTTATGTGGATTGAGAACCAGACAGGCTGAGTTGATCAATCAAATGCTGATAGGAATATGGAGAAATTGGTCTAATGTTATATTGCTAGGGCAACTGTAAATTATTTCAAGGGCTTTAAAGCTGTTGATGCTTATTGACCTATGGATCCCATTACTAGGATTAAAACCTACGGGCATTTTGAGAGGATAAAAAACTGGGTATGTATGAAATTATTCATGGGAGGTATGTTTGTAATGACAAAATAACTGGGAATAACACATATTCAAAGATTGGGAGAAATGGTTGAACACTATGATATTTTAATTGTATTATGTTATTAGAAATGACAAATATTGGAAATATAAAGTAAATAAGAGAAACTGATGAAAAGATGAAGAGTAAGGAGAATAAGAATAATACATACTACAATTAAAATTTAAAAGTCACAAAATCAAAAGAGAAATGCTAAAAACAAATTTAAAGGAACTCAAAGGCAAAGGGTATTCATATTAGTACACACATATAATATATATATATATATATATTCTAAACAAATTATAAAGAATGTAGTTGTGGTGGGTTTACACATAACTTTTTATAACTAATTTATTTAAAATTTGTTGGTGGTTATAGACGATACTAATTATATACTTTTAAAAATTAGAAAAAGAACCCCACCAAACCCACCAACCACCCTCCAGAATTCCACAAAATGCTGTGTACAAGAAAGCCATTTAAATCAGGGAGACACACACAGAGTAAAGGTAAATGGCTAGAGTAAAATATATTATATTTCATCTAAGATTACAAAAGCAGGGATAGCAATTATAATCTCAGACAAAGCAAAAATGAAAACTGACCTTAATTAAAAAAGATAAGGAAGGGAATTACATATTGGTAAAGAAACCATAGATGATGAAGTAATTTTATTAAACTTACACGCAGCAAATTGTGTAATATCTAAATCCTACAGGACTAACTACGTGAGGTAAAAAAGTAAATAGAAAGTAAAACTATATTTGTAGGGGATATTAATTAACTTTCTTTTCTCTGACTTAGATAAATCAAACTGAAAAATAAACAAGAAAAGTTCTTTCCCTTTCCTCCCCAACTCCCCTCCTGTAGCCAATATGCAATTCCTCTGGGTTTCACATGTGTCATTGATCAAGACCCATTTCTATACCATTAATATTTGCACTAGTGTGATCATTTAGAGCAGTGGTTCTCAACCTTTCTAATGCTGTGACCCCGCAATACAGTTCCTCATGTTGCAGTGATCCCAAACCAAAAAATTATTTTGGTGGCTACTTCAAAACTGTAATTTTGCTACAGTTATGATTTGGAATGTAAATACCTGCTATGCATTATGTATTCTCATTGCTACAAATTGAGAAGTTGAGAACCACTGATTTAGAGTCTGTGATCAAGCAGTTGTTTTTCTTCTGTGTTTCTATTCCCACAGTCTGTCCTCTGACTGTAGATAGCATTCTTTCCCATAATTTCCTCCAAATTGTCCTTGATCATTGCATTGCTGCTAGTAGAGCATTGTTCTCCTGGTTCTGCTCCTTTCACTCTGCATCAGTTCCTGGATGTCATTCCAGTTCACAAGGAATTACTCCAGTTCATTATTCCTTTGAGCACAATAGTATTTCATCCCCATTAGATACCATAATTTGTTAAGCCATTCCCCAATTGAAGGGTATCCCCTCATTTCTCAGTTTTTGCCATCACAAAGAACACTGCTATGAATATTTTGGTACAAGTGTTTTTTTTTTTTTCCTTATTATCTCTTTAGGATACAAACCCAGCAGTGCTATGGCTGGATCAAAGGGTAGGCAGTCTTTTAGTGCCCTTTGATCATAGTTCCAAATCGCCTTCCAGAATGGCTAGATCAATAGACAACTCCACCAGCAATGTATAAATGTCCCAATTTTGCCACATCCCCTCCAACACTCACTAATTTCCTTTGTTGTCATGTTAACCAATCTGCTAGGTGATAGGTGATACCTCAGAGTCTTTTTGATTTGCATTTCTCTGATTATAAGAGATTTAAAATACATATTCATGTGATTATTGGTAGTTTTGATTTCTTTACCTGAAAATTGCCTATTCTTGTCCTTTACCCATTTATCAATTGGGGAATGACTTGATTTTTTGAAATTTAGCTCTTTATAAATCTGAGTTATTAGACCTCTATCAGAGTTTTTTGTTATGAAGTTTTTTTTTTTCCCCAATGTGTTGCTTTCCTTCTAATTTTGGTTGCATTGGTTTTGTTTGTACAAAAATTTTTTAATTTAATGTAATCAAAATGATTTATTTTAAATTTTATAACTTTTTCTAACTCTTCCTTGGTCTTCAAATTCTTTCCTTTCCCAAAGATCTTGTTCCCTACTCTTAAGGATATATTTTTGAATGCTGCTGGAGAAAGTCACAGAATTGTGCTGCTTAGTTCTATATGGTGCTTTTTTTTGACAATCAGAAAAATTATAAGATTGTAGCTAATTTAATAGACTGATAAGTTTTTTGTGTAAGAGGTGAATGAGAATGATTCAAAATTATGTAATAAAACTATAATAGTAATGGTGTGTAGTAATCTTGTAGTAATAGTTATCTTGTATAGAAATTCCTTGGATAATGTTCAGAAAATAATATAATTTATTCTATGAGTCCTAAAAAAATCTTTTGTAGAAGTTACATATGCATATATGATAAGTTCTTGTGTTACTAATATGGTAAATTCCTTTATAAAATGAGAAATGTTTGTTTAGGAGATAACTTTTTATAAAAGCACATTAAGTTTTAATATCCTATTTTTTAACTACAAAGAATTAAATGATTCTTTTTTTTAAACCTTACCTTCTACTTTGGAATCAATACTATATATTGATTCCAAGACAGAAGACTAGTAAGGGCTAGGCCAGGGGTTCCCAAACTTTTTATACAGCGGGCCAGTTCACTGTCTCTCAGACTATTAGAGGGCCAGACTATTAAAAAAAAATAAAACAACCTATGAACAAATCCCTATGCACACTGCACATATCTTATTTTAAAGTAAAAAAAAAAACAAAATAGGAATAAATACAATATTTAAAATTTAAAAATCAAGTAAATTTAAATAAATAAACTGACAATATAATGGCCCCTATAATAGGGGCCATTATATTGTGCATCTAGGGTAGTATGGGGGCCATTGTACTACTGTGTTTCCCTGAAAATAAGATGCTATCATATTAATTTGATCCCCAAACCAGGGGGTGTATTATAAAATACCCAAGGGCATTGGTGGGCTTCTCACAGTAGAGGCCCACCACTGATGTCACGGGCCAAATCACTGCTATCCTATGCCTGTATATATAGTACTGGAAGTGGTGCTGGGCCTGTGACACTATATAGCGCTGCCTGGGATAGCGGAGTCTGCAGCGCTGGCTGTGATGGGCTTGTCACTCCTTGCACAGGCCCATCACCACCACCATTATACCAAGCAGCAGTATACACAGTGTGGAATCTCCTTCCCCAGATTGCTGCTCACCATGCTGATGTCTTCCATTGTACAACCACATAGTTCTTTGTGCGGCGCCTTGTTCTGAGAACAAGGCATAGCACAAAGGATTATGTCACCGGAAATAGTACTGTACATGAGCAATGCCGGGCTTTGAGGCCCACCACATACAGTACTCCAGGAGCACAGGATGCATTTCCTGTGCTCCTCTCACTGACCACCAGTGAAAGAAGTGTCCCTTCCAGAAGTGCAGTGGGGGCCAGATAAATGGCCTCCGGGGTCACTTGTGGCCCATGGTCTGTAGTTTGGGGACTGCTAGTCTAGGCAATGGGGGTTATGTGACTTGCCCAGGGTCAAATAGCTAGGAAGTATCCGAGGCCAGATTTGAAGTTAAGACCTCCTGTTTCTAGGCCTAGCTCTCAATCTACTGAGCAACTCTCCTGTCCCCATAAATTAATTAAAAAAAATAAGAACAAGATACTTTAGGTTTTAGGATTCTTCCTCATTACTCTATCCAAAGAAATAGTTACTATATCTACTGACAGCCCACTTTGAGCATTTTGAAAATTCTTAAAGAAAAATTATCTGTATTTGATTCATATTTCTTTCTCACTGAAGTTTCAATGATTTTTCTTTAACTTCAAGTTAAAACTATATTGTATTTGTGAAAAGAGTGAAACTATTCAAATAGTAAAAGATAAAGCAGCCTTATAAATGTTTTTGGGTTATATTATACACCTCAGTTGTGAAAGCAGACTTACCACCTTCTCTCACCATCTAGTATGCATATACCTCTTGTCAAGTGTCTAATATCATTATGAAATTACAGTGGATATTGGAAAGAATCAAGGTCATTTATCTGTAAAGTAAGAGTGCAAGAATCTACTTGGAACAAATAGCCTAGAAATTTCCCTACAAATATATATATTCTAGAGAATCAAAGAAATAAAAGGATCTTGGGGGAGAAAAGAAGCAGATCACATTGCATATTAGGCCTAGTCTTTGATGGCATTAAGCATTTTTTAAAAATTCCTTGGTTTCTATATTCTTGGACATGAGAGAAATGTTTCATAAGTAAATAGCTAGTTTATTTAAGAGGATGGAAAGAGCATTTAAATAGTATCTACATTTTGACAATTAGAAAAAAAAAACAATGTGAAATTTAAAGTTCCAGCTACCAATGACAGAATGACATCCACTAGGGCTGGGTCACTCAGTAGACATTAATGGGCTACTCTCTGGTATTTCAATATCACCTCTTCACAAATAATTATCCAGTTAATTAAGGATTTCTCTCTCTATTAGATGTGCCTATGCGATGTCAACTAGCATTCCACACACGCCATCAAGTGAAGACATTCTCCCTCAATACATGTTGCTATTTTGCCTCTATGCATAGAGAAGAGGGAAAAGTATTTCTCAAAATGTGACATTTTTCATATCTACACTTTCAGTAATTAAAGTAACAGTTTATAATATTACTTAGGAACAATGCACTTCATAAGAATTCATATCATTCTGCCATGTTCCCAAAATGAAGGTAACTCTAGGAATGCTCTGGGCCCAGAGCCAACTATAAAATAAAGATGTAACTCCTATTAGTTCTTCAAAGCAATAGTAGCTACTAGTACTTTAAACAAGAAGACTACTGTTATGTCAGAAGAAATAAGCATCTAATAAAGATAATTGTATTGATGATCATGGTCTTAATAGCTGACATTTATATAGTGCATTAAGGTTTGTAAAGTGCCCTCCCTCCTCCCCACCTCTCTCTCTTCCTCTCTCTCCCATCTCTCTCTGCATCTGTATAAATAGATAGCTATATCCTAATACATACACACATATATATTCTAAAACACATACGTATGTGTGTATATGTATATATATGTATATATATAAATTAATTTCACCGTATAATAGCCTGTTGTGGTAGGTGTTAATGGTGAAGAAAATGAGTGCTATTATGATTATGAAAGCTTCATTTTATCAGATTTGAACTTTCTACAAAACTACATTTCCTTTCAAGACATGGTTCAAGTTTTATCTTCTCCCAGAAATCTTCTAAATTCTTCAGGAACTCCAAGAATCCATTCTAAAAAAAATTGTTCTTCTTTATAACTCCACTTACTCAATAGTTGTATTGGTTATAGTCACAATCTGCTTTGTTTGTAACTTTTTGCTTTTCTGTTTTTTATATTAGCTTATAGGGAGAAAAGAGCTTTCTATATGCTGTGTAATTCTCTCATTCTCCTGAATATGGTATTGACCTGATCAATATTGATTGACTGCCTTTGGTTGTTGAGAACTGTACATTGAACCAGATTTCAGAACCATGAATTGGGATTATGAGTGCCAAAAACTGTAAGGGTCACTAACTAACAAAATTCCAAATCAGCCCTAATCTACTAGACTGATAAAAAAAACCTAAAGTCAAAGAAAACAAACCCCCACATTAGCCATGTTCTAAGAGTATTTTTCATTCTGCATATTGAGTCTATCATCTCTCTCTCAGGCTCTGTTTATCATACTTCATTTTGACCCTGTAAAATCATAGCTGGTCATTATTGCATTGATCAGAAATTTAAAAATTTCCAAAACTTTTTGCATTTATCATGTTGTTCTCCTGTATAACTTGTTCTCCTGGTTCTGTATAGTTCACTCTGCATCTGTTTGTGTAGTCTTCGCATGTTTCTTTGGATATTTGTGACGAGAGTTTTGGTCCTCTTTCTAGCTCTCTTTCTTCCCACTCCCTCCTATACTCCCTCCCTCAGTTTGGGGGAAGTGGAGTCAAGAAAGTAAATGCTTTCTAATTGAAAAAATAAAAGGAGGCAATAAGGGCATGATGATAATAAATTCAGGGTTTTGTTCTTTTTTTTTTTCTTAATTTTAGTTATGCACTTTAGTTTTTCCATATAAAGAAAATTAATATTAAGAAAAGAAACACCATATATTTTTCTCTTTGTATCAGTTCCTTGGTTTATAATTTAGCTTCCCTCCCAACACAATGCTCCCAACTAAAGGTTTGGGATCTGAGATCCTGGGAGATCCTACTAGATTTTAGTTTCGTCTAGCTGTGAAACCAGTTAATACCTATCTCACAGGAGTGTCCAGAGGAATTTTTTAAAATGAATTTTACAAAGCTCTTTGGAGATTCTTGGATAAAAGGTGCTGCCGAAGCACATAACATTCTTATCTCCCCAGTTGCCACAGAGCCTGCGATTTCCCATGGCATTTTGTATCAACTTGAGAAAAAGCCAGGATGAGCTGTGCAAAATAGGAACATTGGCAACTGGAAGGGACAGATAGCCAATTCAGCTCACACGGGCTAATGCTATCTCTTGGGATGATGAAAGATAGCCTGGATTGTAATTAATGGATCAGGATGTTGATTCTTTTTCCAGACTGGCTGAAGCCATTACAAATTGGTGAAATTACACAGTTTGCATTCGTTAATTTTATTTGGCTAAAAAACATAGCTAGTAAAATAGCCCCTAGGAAAATTCAAAAGGTATCAAAACACATAAAGTGAACAACTTGTTATTGAACTTGAAAAGTATCCTGCAGTAACTATTTCATTTAGAGACTTTACATTTCTGAAAAGGAAGTAAGTAAACATTTTCTACTAAAATCCTGCTGGCTTTTGGCTAGGGACAAAGATGTTGTGCAAGGAATTGCTAGAGGGAGAAAAGTCTTTAATTTATGTCATTTGTATTACTTTAAGTGTCAAAACAAATACTATATTTTGAATTCCTCTAATTCAAGTATGCTTTACTTTGGCTTTTATAATACTATTAATTTTAGCTGCCTGAGTTGGTAAATATCAGTTCTAAAAATCATGTCTTTGTTTCCTTACTGAGAAACAAATTATGCATTTATAACTAAAATGTGGCATAATGGCATCAATTTCTTTGGGGGTTGTGGGGTAATAACAAACAAATAAACAACCCAAAATTCCTTGAAATAACACTTGCTCTTTCTGAACCAATAGTGAGAGAAGCCATTGGGAGGAAGTACTACTCAAAGACCAGATAAAAATGAGTTGGGGGGAAATCAATAAATATCTAAATTATTTAAAGCAAAGCTCCAACAGGGTGTCTTACTGTCATGCATCAGACCCCATATCTGAAAGCAGACAGGTGGACTGTCGACAGCTCGCATTGGTTTGGACGCTCTCTGCAGCATGCTCATTAGTAGCTCATGGTCTAGGCTCCCTGTTAGTAGAAAGGCAGGGATCACAGCAGGAAGTTATATCTCAGGCTTCTCACATTCCTGCTCTATCTTAGCAAAGCTTTGCAAATCCTTTTCTGGCAGCTCATTAGTAGGTGCACTGATGCATAAGAGACAGTCATTAGAAGTGTTTTTCAACATTGGCTTTTGATCAGGTGACTAGTAGCATCGTAGAGACATTTACTTACATTGTTTTCTATAAGAGATTCTGTTGCTATATTGAGAATGACATACATATAAAATGTGGAAAACTAGCTTGACCTTTCTGTGACAAAAGGGAAAAAAAAAAGCTCCATTAGTTCCCTGAATCTTGCCTTTATATTGTCAGCTATGACGTAATAGAAACATGGAATACTCCCTCAGCAACTATGCTCTTTTAGCTTTAATAATCTTAACCAAGTTCAAATCTATCATTTGATTTAGGGTTATGGCAAGAGGGACACTAGTGCAAACGAACTAGCGTGCCATAAGCTTTATGGAGTCTCCTCTAATGTTGGGCATCCGTTTCTTTCACCATAAAGGCTGACATTCCATATAAGGACAAAATCCATCTTCTATTGCCTAATAAAACATCATAAAAATTTAGCCGACCAAATGGGGATGGCTGATTAACCTCTAAAGAGAGACTCCACTGTCAAAATATACTAAGACCCCTGGGAAAAATTTGTATTAGGCATAAGCATATGGTGTAGGAATAAGCATTAGGACTATGAGGAGAAATAAATCCAAACAGAGTCCCAAGCAGTTATGTCTATTCAGAGATAGATATACTCTTTAATAAAATAAAACTTATCATTGTGGGTAGGGACATTTTTCCTTGCATGGTTCCTTTTCATTGATGCTCAATGCCCCCATCCCTAACTTTTCCTCCCTCTTACCCCAGTCTTGCTAGGCTTTAATTTCTTGAAGATGATTTTACTTAATTAGATCCTATGAATGGAATTTGTCCATTGGCTTTTCACCAATGGAAGGAAATCATGGTAGGCACATCCTCCAATATGAAATCAACTAAAAGAAAGAAAAGGAACCCTCTTCTGAAAACATCGTGGCAACCAAATACATCAGCTTAATCAGGGCTGTGCTTGGGCTGTGTAAGAACATGACATGCCAATTACATAAAGTTTCAACTTAGGGAAAGACTCCTGCTGACTAATTCCAGTGTTGATTGTTTTCCGCTACATGACTCTGAGGGCTTGTTAAGACTTAAAGGGAGGGAAAAAAGGAATAGAGAGAGGGGTAACAATTGTAGGAATTCTTTGCTTCCATCAAACTGTCTTATGATTGCCAGCAATTAGTTAAGCTTCTTGGCAGGAAAATGACAAGATGGAACTTGACCAAATACAATGTGTGGAGCACATAGGCATCTGCCCCAGCTGAAAGACATTACAATGTTTGTTAACCTTCAGGGTCACTTCTGATTCACTTCTGCAGACAGAAAACAAGATTTATATAACACAGATCAATACTGCCCTAAGACTTTCGCTATTGAGGATGCTCGATTGAGGCACTTCTCTTTATCAGTTTACCATGACACTAATGTATTTTGCCTGTTTTGCCTGGGCAGTGATGAATCTGTTGGCAAGAGAAAACAAATAAGTTCTGTTGTTGAGAGACATGTTGTCCATGATTTGTCTCAGCAGACATGCCAACATGCTGGCCAATTCATTTCCTATTTAATTTAAGTGGCATATCTGTCTTCCCCTTTCAGGTATGTCTTTTGTCTACTGCACAACCACACTGGCAGTGTGAGAAAGGTTTCAGTAGAGCTCTTCAGGTAGACTGACACTGAAAACTCTGAACCAAAAATACTATTGTGTGTATACACATGTGTGTGTGTGTGTGTGTGTGTGTGTGTGTGTGTGTAAATTTTCAGAAGCATCTTCTTGACAAATAGGCCCTGATCTAATCCACAGCTTGGTACATTGACTGCTTGAAGAAATATCTCAGCAGAGTTTTTCCAGATACTTAGTGTATTTGATATTGTTTGGGGGTTAGAAATAGCCATTAAATATCAGTCTTTACAGGTAGCGCTTACTTATTACTTTTGAAAGTAATAGTGTCTGGAAGTATTTAGTTTGGGATGCTGACCAGATATTATTTAATGGTGAAAGTCTTTGTGGCTTAAAATGAAAAATACTATATTATGACTGGTTGCATGCCTAGTCCAATTCCCTGTTTCTTTATTAAAGCAATTAGTTATAGTCGATACTCACACTTTTAAGACACTCAATAAAATGTAAGTAGCATAGGAACAAAACCCAGGGAGGCCCATTGAAAAACAACCTCATTCTTCAGCCATGCTTTAAAAGCACCTGCTTTAAAATGGGTAACACCACTCTCCACTGTCCACGCACCAGTGATACATAGCTAAGTGGTAATAAGAGTCAAGCAGGAAAGAGCTTTCCATCTCAAATCATGACAAAGCTGACACTCAAAGAGAAGTGTCATCTAGCAAAACTGGAACATGAGAGCTTCTTCAACTCAGGCCATCCTTAAGCAATGGAATAGTTAATGTAGTCCCACACTCCACAAATGTGCCAACTAAATCTCTGTGGCAGAACACATTAATTATAGCAGTCAGTTTACCTTTCTCCTCCATAACATTTTTGATTAAAATTTCACACATTTCAATGATATGTGTCTTTTCTACAAGCTGTGAAATTTACTCAGCAGTCAATGGGTTCTGATTTTGTTCTTGAGAAGCTAATAGTACATAAAAAATTGACTTATGATCTCTGACAGCAAAATCAAAGACAACGCCTATTAGGATATACTTAGAATTTTATACAAGCCATTGTAGGGTTGAGCTAAACATTCATTAGTAATATTATAAGCCCACCCCACTCTCCCACCCCCACCCAAAAGCAATAACTTCTCTCTTAATATGTTGGTTCAAAATTTATAACTGTATGGCTTAATTAAGCTGTAGATTATGTTTTGAAAGGTATATTCAATTTAATGAATCCCTGATGATGAATAATAAACAATAAAAGATAATCAAAACATTTATCTATTTAATGGATTTATATGGTTAGTCTGTAAATGTTATTTAACGGATATGCTAAGATTAAATATCAGAATAATGAAAACCAATAATGATGAAAAGAGTCTAATCATTACTAACTATATTGACATGCAAATCTTTCCTCAGGTTTTAGGTGACTAAACTACAAAACAGAATAATTTCATGTTTATTCTTATAAATATAAGCCTATCAGTCAGAAATCCAATTTTGTATAAAGATACAGTACAGTGTGGTTTTAGATTAGTTGTTCCCCTGATTGGCTAAATCATACCAGACTGTTCTCCACTTAGAATCAGAGAATTTAATAAAGTAACCCCAAGCCATGATTGCTCCACTGTCCTATCATTTATCACATCTAATGATTATATCTACATCAATCATGTCATGCAATCATTCTTCTAGAGAGTTCCTGGACTTTCATAGCTGTTTTAGCAACCTGGAAATATACATCCATCCGTGTGTGTGTGTGTGTGTGTGTGTGTGCACATGCATTTAGTTCCAGCTGATCTAAAACACCTAAAGAACTTGCGAAAAAAATAGTTCTTTAACTTATAAAAAATATATTGCCAAAGGCCCTAATTAGCTCCTATTAAGACAAATCCATTCTTTTGATTAACTGCTTTCCCTTTCTATCTAACTAAAAGAAAAAAAAGTAAGTTGATGAATGAATAATAACTTTTCTACTACAGAGGTTAAATTTTTCCTTTCCATATATTTAAATATTATTCTGTGGCTCTATTAATCTCTTGGTTTCTAGCACAGAATCCATGACAGTAGAAATATCAAGAAAACACTATAATTATTAGAAACAATGTTATCAAATGAACTAATTAGCAATTTGTTAAGGGTTTTATATCAGCCAGGCACTGTGCTAAGCTCTGGTGATAGAAATATAAAAGTAAAAAAAAAAATAGTCTCTGCTTTGAAACAGCTTACATTCTAACAGGGAGGGTCAATTCATGTTGAAGATTGATTATCTTTTATTATTTTATTATTCAAAGTTAAGATAACATAATTGTAAATATCACAGGTTATTTCTTGTTCTAAATATCGAATGATGTGGAAAGGCATGTAAGCATCAGATTTGAAACTATTTGAGGACTATCCACAGGAATATTGGGAAAATAAAAAGAAATAAGATTAAAAACTCTGGGTTCTTGTGCATTTTTTTTTGTATTATGGAACCTCTGGCAGTTCAGGACCCTCCCACTAAATAATAATTTTAATTTACAAAATAAAATTCATAAGAATGAAAAGGAAACAAATTATATTGAAATATATTTACTGAAATATGTATGTTTTTAAATACAAGTTTATAGGAATTATTTTAGGAATCCTTTTCTTAAATCTTACTATTAAATATGCCCAAGGTTTATTTTATTTTGTAGTTCTTTACAAAATCTGTTAATAATAATCATAATGATGCTGTCTCAATTGGACTCATCTCTAATCCCTTCTAGTCCACCACTCTCCAAAGGAGACTAATTCATACCAGAAAGGGAAAGAGAAGGTTAAAGAAGCTAGCTGAGTTGCCCTGCAAAGAAAGAGAATGCCTACCAGGCTATAAATAAATGTCCCCTTAAATATTGGAAATCTAGGGGATATGATTTTGAGGTTTAAGCTGAACTCATCATTACTCATTAATAGGGAAAGGATTGGGGAAAGCTTCATATCTAAGGCTTTCCCACCAAATACCCATTCCACAATAAAAATACGTAGGAAGCAACAAAGAAACTCATTTATCTAAGTCAGTAGTAAAACAGGGAAAGTATACACATTATAAAGATTAAAATTTAGGGCAGACGAGGCAGGTAGAAATTAGTTTCTCTCTGCAAGGAATATTATATCTTTTCGAGGTTTATTAAAGATTAAGAATTAAAGAAAATACAGGATAGGAAATACGTGCCTAGGCCAGAGAGGCCTAGACAAGATAATCTCACATCATGGAAGAGCCGCGTCTGCTCCAAAACAGAAGTCCCAAAGAGCACAAAAAAGCCTTTGCAATCAGGTTAAATCACTTCTCGATCTCAGCCCACCTGAGAATTCAGTGAGATGACAAAGCATTTTGGGGAAGTGGAGCAAAGGCTTGTGGGGATTGAAGTCCAGAGTTCGAGTCTATTTTTACATTCCCCATTTGATTGCTTGAAAAAAATATTTTTTTCCAAAGGATCATGAAAACATAATCAATTTAAAGATTACAATAATTTGATGATAAGAGAAAAAAAAGAATAAAACCAATAATTGCTGAACATATTGACAAAAAGCCAGTTAGGGGTCAGTCCCCATTGGCTTGAAAGTATACATACAAATAAATGTTCAATCAACCACACCCAAAGTTCAATTTTTGTGCAGCTGGCTGGTCTGGAGGCTTCTTCATGGTATCATCTTCAACAGTTCAGTTCTGGATTCAGAGAGGTAGCATCTTCTTTACCTAAAATTCTTCTCAAAAGGAATTTAAACTTTTCAATTTAAATAATGATATTTTTTACATTCCCCCATTAAGAGGGTGATTGACAAATACAGGATCACTTACGGATGCATGGCTGAGGTATGAGGTATATGAATCAATTGGTAAGAGAAATGAAAAAGATATCAGAAAAATCCAAATAAAAGAAAAAACTCTGGATGAAAATATAGACTATCAAAGTCTTATGTGAAAAAATTCTAAGTAAAAGAAAAATAAATCTATAACAGGTCCTTGAATCAGAGCCCAATCAAAATGATCGAAGCAATGCTGCATTTACCCAGTCAGTAGCCAGGACTACAGAAAGGTACCACACTATGAAAGGCAGAAAAGGGGACCAGATTATAGGAGCCAAGGTTGAGATACTCCTCTGTGAGTAATTTCAGAGTGAGTGTGGACACAAGGAAGGCCTGCATCTTAACATAAGTCAAGTGTCGCAACCCCAAGTCTCACACTAGGTTCAAAACCTTTGCATTTGCCTAGAAGTGCATCAATCCATCCTGGATTGGCTTTTCTTTGGCTCTGTGAAATGGCTCTGTTGTGTATTTCTTGTCCTGGAATCAGATAGAATCATTAAGCAAAGTCTTATAATTTTTTAAATAATTAGTGGCATCATTTTTATAGTCACAAGCTTTTTGGGCATGAGCTGACAAAGGTATTTCAAACTTATAGTACTGAAAAGTCAAAAAGTTAAAGAAAATCTTAATGCTGGTGACATGTGCTTCAAATATAAAAAAGAGAGAAAAAAAACTTAAAAAGTATATTGCACATGCAAGAAAAATATAATAATAAAAGAGCTTTAAAAAATTCAAAAATGTAGCTTATAATCATTGACACTCTGTGTCAGCTAAGAAAATATAGAATACAAGGCTTTCTCACCAAAAATGAGATTCATTTCCTCTTCATGTCTGGCCATGCTCTACTGTGAGTATGACAAATGAATTGAATGTTATTACAAATATGTGGTATCAATATCCCCAAAATTCTCAATAGCCCAATTAATTATAATAGCAAACCAATATACTATCATATTTCACATAAGTTGCTCTATGGAATTTTAAAAAATCTATGAATTGATGGATATTTGTCACAAGTTTTTACAATCATAGCAAATCTTTCATCCTTGGTAATTAAACATATTTTTAAAAACAAAGTAAAACTCATCTTGGGTTAAGAACATAATCAAGAAATCTATATATCATTCTGGTGCAAGTAAAATAGTGAGCTGAAGAATATAAATGAGAGGTGCTCCTTTTTGGAGGCTTCTTTAGGGATACATGCCCTGAGATTAACTGCCCCAACTTCCATTCACATATTAAGAAATGTGGGAAGGTTGGGGGTTATAAAATGTATTTCACTTCAGCTACTAGAGTGAGCCTTACACCTTGTGGTAGGGGCAGGCAAAATAACCAGAAATTGTTAAAAAATTACAAAAATCATATTTAAAAAACCCTTAAAATCATTTGATGTATTTAGCACATTAAATTTTCCAAAGGTTGTTATACAATTATAACCAGTTCTGAAGTCCATCTATCCTCTATGTGACAATTTACAAAGGCAAAATAGAAAGGCTGTTTTTTTTTTTTTTAATATGGGCTTAATTATTACAATGATATTTTTTTCAATATATAGTTATAGGGGAAAAGCAACAGAATTTTAAAACTCAGTACATTCAAAATAAATTCAATCAACCTTCAGTGTAACAGACTAATATTGAATCCAGTAATATATGAATTTAAAATCACAAAGTTATATCTTAAACAAAGCAATTAGGAAAATGCAATACAGAGATTTTTTTAATAAACCATTGGAGTCTGAAATGCCTTAAAATATAGCCTCTAGTCTTTAAAGTTCCTTAGGTGTGTTTTTTTTAATTAATTATCCATTTAAATGTCTATTGTCGGAAGGCAGAGTGGTAAGAGCTAAGCAGTGGGGGTTAAGGGATCTGCTCAGGGCCCCACAGATGGGGAGTATCTGAGGCCAGATTTTAACCCAGGACCACATGTCTTTAGGCCTGGCTCTCAGTTCCCTGAGCCACCCATTTGCAAATTCAAAGTTGAATCTTTGGGCTGAATCTTTCTTCTGGCACACAAGTGAAATCAATGAAATTACCAGAACAGTCAAAAGGTATCCTTTTAAATAGCCCATTGCTTAAAAGTCTGTTTCTTTTCCTCTCCCTTTTTCTCTCCCCTCCTACACTCTGATCCACCCATGTGGTCAATACCCCGAGTTTGTTACCAGCTGGTAGAAATGAGTCCTATGTGATCTGCTCCAAGGATCTGGGTGATGAGCCAGCTGGGGTTGTGCTCCTGGGTCTGGGGCACAGAAACAGGCAGGCAGGGCCAGGAGATCGGGCACCAGGTGATTGCAATCTTGATTGAATCAGGTGGGCCAAGTGAGCGAGAGAAAGACCACCAGGGTGGGCAGGGCCGGGACCAGGTGAGGACAGAGAGAGGTCAGGATGGGGGGCTACAGGCAGGAGCTGATCAAGATGGTTTTCTAAAAAAGCATCTTGGAGAAACGTGGCTTAAAAAAATCATTATCTAGGCTAAAAAAATTGAGAAGTTCTCATCCAATCTAGTAGTCACCAACTATAAAGATTAAAGTTTAGGGGAGACTGAGGCAGGTAGAAATTGATTTCTCTATGCAAGGAGTATTATATCTTTTAGCGGTTTATTAAATATTAAGGATTAAAGAAAATACATGATAAGAAACACATGCCTAGGCCAGAGAGGCCTAGACAAGATAATCTCACATCATGGAAGAGCCGCGTCTGCTCCAAAACGGAAGTCCCAAAGAGCACAAAAGCCTTTGCAATCAGGTTAAATCCCTTCTTGATCTCGGCCCACCTGAGAATTCAGTGAGATGACAAAGCATTTTGGGGAAGTGGAGCAA